>NW_005355087.1:335711-339114 GCF_000412655.1 Myotis brandtii
GCTCCCGGGATCGAGCCCACGCCCGCGCCCCCGCTCCCGCCCAGAGGCCTCACCGCTCTCACCAAGCGCCCAGGAAGTGCCACTTCTTCAAACCCCGGCTCCTCGCACCGTTACCGCCATTCCTCGCGGGAGGCAGCCACGGCCAATTCAAAAAGGGAGCCGCTGTCTCTAAAAGCCGTGCCGATTGGCGCGTGGTGTCAACCTCCTTCCCATAGGCTGGAGCCTCCAAGGGGGCGGGGATTGGTCGCTGCCCTCCGCCCCTGATTGGTTGTGCCTGTGTTTCAAATGAACCCAACGTCTCGGACGTCGGGACGTCAGGATTTTGTAGAGAGAAGTGCCCGGATGTGGCCAGCAGGTGGCGGTGGCGGGTCCTGGGCGCCACTGGGAGTAGCAGGTGTGTCTGTGGCTGCGGCTTGTTTACTCAGTAAACAGCTCGTTTCCCGAGGAAAGTTTGAGCGGACGCGCCTCTCCTGCAGCTTTTTTTTCCCCCCCAAGAGCTCCAAATCCTCAGTTTTTAGAGTCTAAACGAAATCAGGGCCTCCATAGATGGTTTTCCGCTCAGTGATGGCTGTGATCTGTAGAGTCTCCTGCCCGAATGCTTTCTGCGTTGGCTGTGGGGTGAGCCGTGGGCAGCACAGGGTAACTCGGCCTCTGCAGGTGCACTTTTTAAATCGGCAACCCGCCCATTGAAACCCTGATGTAAAGCCCTGCACTCGGGGCTGGGGATTTCGTGGATGATTAGAATAAGCTCCTTAATGCGTCCTGGGCTTTTATTTTCTTAACATACGCTTCCATTTGAACAAATGGAAGACTATGTCTGGAGATTCTAGACTCTCCTGGAGCCAAAGTAAATCGCTTCCTGACGTCTTCTCCCCGCCCCCACCGGGAGAACTTTTGTTACTTTCCTCTACAAGTCTAGCCAAGAATTTATCTGTAATAACTATTTGACCTGTAATAACTATTGTTATGATGAAACCGAAGATTGTTTTCGCTTTCGTTTTCTGCATTCTCTGAACACAACACCCTGTGTCTCCCCCAGGTGGGTTTTGCATGGTCCCCACCTGATCACTGGTTTCCTCTAAAGAAGAAAGGGGATCCCACTCAATCCAGGAAGAGGAAGAACACTTGTACTTTTGTTACCTGTGAGAGGAGGAGCCCTCGGTTCTTGTCTTCCTGAGGGAAAGATTTCAATCAAGAGACAAAGGGTAGGAAAAAAGCAAACAAGAATGTATGGACCGCAGCAAAAATATGCTCAGGTGAGGGAAACACGGACGGGGAGCCCAGGCTGGGCTGCCTTAGCTCACTGGGAAGCCAGAGGACCGGGCCTTTGCGCCCCGGGGCAGGTCGCATGGGGTCCCTTAGAGGTTAGGGGACATGTGGGGAATGGGGGGGAATGGCTCCTGTGTGCTCCCTGGCGGGAGAGAGTGCCCTGGCGCCTTCATTTTCAGGGGTTTTGAAGGCGGGGCATGTAAGGGGGCTTTTAGGGGCAGAGCAATAGAATATTCATCAGCTGCAGGCTGATGTACCAAAATAAGATTTATTCTCTTAATTTGTCTGTCCTTGGATGCGGTTGGCAAATGGCACTTAATTGGATTTCTGTTATCTGTCTCCCCGAATAGGGTGATTTAAGCTATTTACCCTCTGGTTGGGGAGGAGAAGTGCAAACCATTTACTCTTTAAAAATATATATATATATTGTTGAAAGTATTACATATGTCCCTCAAACTGTTTACGCTTAAATGTCCTTGGTTTAGGGAAGATAGGATTTACTAGGTGGCTGCAAATTGCTATTTAACTGTCTGTCTTGGTTTCCCTGGTCCCCTCGTCCTGGAATTTTCCTAGCTTCTTACTGTTCCATAACACTTGAAAATGGAACATTTTTGGCCCTAGCTGGTTTGGCTCAGTGGATAGAGCATCGGGCGGTGGACTGAAGGGTCCCGGGTTCAATTCCAGTCAAGGACACGTGCCTGGGTTGCGGGCTCGATCTCCAGTAGGGGTGTGCAGGAGGCAGCTAAGATGGGTGATGTTTCTCTCTCATCGATGTTTCTATCTCTCCCTCTCCCTTCCTCTCTGAAATCAAAAAAATTAAAAAGAAAAAAATTGAACACTTCTGAATATCTCAAACAAGTCATGGGGATTTATAATATTTTCTAATTTTGTCAGGCCACCTTAGAATACCTGAGAAGTTTATAATGCAATACACAAAATGAGTGAAGCAGTCTAGTTATTATCGATTTCCCTGTTTATAACTGAAGACTATTTGCAGTCTGCCCTTCATTATAATGCCGAGATAACTGTTATGGCAAAAGAAAAGAAAAACAGTCATTGAAATTTCACTTTGGAATGTGCTTGCATTCTTAAACTAGGGTGTGCCCAACATTCCAAAAATTCTCATCACACTCTAGCTGGTTTGGCTCCGTGGATAGAGCATCAGCCCGAGGACTGAAAGGTCCTGGGTTCAATTCTGATTAAGGGCACGTACCTTGGTTGATATCCTCAGGTGAGGATTAACCACACACACACACAAAAAAGTCAAAAATTCTAATCACTGAAAATACATTACACCAGCAAGGAGAGCAGCCTATTTCCCTCATTAGACAGGTTTTGCACCCAAACCTAATGACTGAGCACATAGTTTCACTGCACAAGTTGTATGCTAGCTTAACAAAAGTTCTGCTTGATTCCTCTAAAGGGATGTGTGTCAGTTTGACTACCAAATAAACAGGCAGTGCAATCTTATAACATTTCCAAGCCATCTAACCTCAAGCAAGTTATTTAACCTCTGTGCCTGTTCATCTTTATATAAAACTAGGGGCCCGGTGCACAAAAATTTGTGCACTCGGGGGAGAAGGGGGGGTCCCCCAGCCCGGCCTGTGCCCTCTCGCAGTCTGGGACCCCTCCAGAGATAACGACCTGCTGGCTTAGGCCTGCTCCCGGGTGGCAGAGGGCAGGCCCAATCCCTAGGTGCAGCCCCTGGTTGGGCTCAGAGCAGGGCTGATTGGGGAGTTGGGGCGCCGCCCCCTGTCATGCACAGAGCAGGGCGGATTGGGAGGTTGCGATGCCACCCTCAGTCACGCTCAAGGTAGGGCCGATTGGGGGGTTGGGGCACCGCCCCCTGTCACACTCAAGGCAGGGTCGATGGGGAGGTTGCGGCGCCACCCCCTGTCACGCACAGAGCAGGGCCAATCAGGGGGTTGGGCACTGCCCCCTGTCATGCACAGAGCAGGGCGGATTGGGAGGTTGCGATGCCACCCTCAGTCACGCTCAGGGTAGGGCCGATTGGGGGGTTGGGGCACCGCCCCCTGTCACACTCAAGGCAGGGTCGATGGGGAGGTTGCGGCGCCACCCCCTGTCACGCACAGAGCAGGGCCCATCAGGGGGGTTGGGGCACCACCACTGTCAC
>NW_005355087.1:341456-343872 GCF_000412655.1 Myotis brandtii
CTTCTTATTTGCAACATAGTATATAGTTGCTTAGACTTGCAGATGAGAGGCCGGCAAGTGAGGCGGGGGACATTGGAGTCCGCAGCAAGCAAGCCTTCCTGCTTGCTTCAGTGCCTGGCTGCCGGCCGCCATCTTGGCTGACAGTTAATTTGCATATGCTCACTGATTAGCCAATGAAAAGGGTAGCGGTCGTACGCCAATTACCATGTTTCTCTTTTATTAGTGTAGATGGCACGTTCGTACTGAACTCATAGTATTGTTGTGAGGATTAGAAGAGTTCATGTGTGGCCCGGCAGGTGTGGCTTGGTGGTTGAACATCAACCTATGAACCAGGAGGTCACAGTTCGATTTCCAGTCAGGGCACATGCCTGGGTTGCAGGCTCAATCCCCAGGAGGGGGCATGATGTTTCTATCTCTCCCTCTCTCTTCCTCTCTGAAATCAATAAAAATATTTTTTTTAAAAAAAAGAGTTATATGTGTGTGATTAGAACATACTCTGGCACATAAGCATTCAATAATGTTAGCTGTTAATATCACAACTACTTTACTACTCCTGTTCTCTCAGCTGAGACCCTGTAACCTCCTGATGGCACCGATGGTTCTCTACATTGCCTTCTCACCCCTGACCATAGGAGCAATGGCATCTATGTGTCTGTTCCCTTTGCCTCACCTTACTCCAGCCCCAAGTCCTCCTCTCCTCCCCCTGCCCCCCCCCGCATCAGACCAATCTTGATGCAGAAAGACCTCCATTGCATTCTTTTCCTGCCAGAAGGTGGACAGTCCTTCTTCTATACCAAACCTAATCTCCCTCTTCTCTTTTAAGTGAAAGCCTTGTGTACTCAAGCTATCTTATCTTGTCTAGCAGACTTGGCTCTTTTCCTGGTGCCCTTGTCCAGGCTTCTGTCCCTTTCCAAGGCAGGTCCTAGCTAAGATTCCTTATGTTAAATGCTACACTCTTTCTCCAGGACCCTTCACTGGAAATACAGTCATTGAATTCATATGTCAAGGGGACAGAACTGTTTAAAGTATAAGCTAGCTAGGTAGATAGATAAATTAAGATGAGAAGTTCCTTGAAAGAATAAACCATTCAATAAATTCTTAGTGTCATCCACAACTCCTAAGATGCTGAATGAACAGATTTCAGACAAAAAATACTAAAGGAATTGAACTGAATTTCAGTACTTACTGTATTGAAGTGTGTGATATATTTTCCCCAAGCAATAAAATAATTTCTGAGGTGAGGAAAATGAAATGTAAAAGATTGAATTACTGAGATTATTCCTTTGGAGGATCAACTTCCCCACCTCCATCTCTGAATTTGGTGACAGGCTGGACCATCTTTCCTGACTTCCCTCTCTTCTTCCAGTTTATTCTCTCCTCTTTATTCGTAGTTTCTTTCTTTCCTTCCCTCCGTCCTCCATCCATCTCCATATTCTTTTTTTAATCTATACTCCTTCGGGGCAGCAGAGAATCAGAGCATGGGAAAGTTAGCTTTGAGTTATGGACTATCTTTCTCCATCCACCCTCAATCACAAGTGTGCACACTGCCCATGCAATCACTCTTCAAATCAGAGTGCACAAGATTTCTCACTTTTCTAGTGTGTTTGAATCTAATATATCTGAAAAATTATTAAGTTTGTTGCAATAAATGGACAACATTTGTTGTAATGGTCTTTGTTTTTATTACCTAAAATTATGATTAAATATATTATAACTAGAGGCCCAGTGCACGAATTCATGCACAGGTGGGGTCCCTTGGCCTGACCGGCGATTGAGGCCTATCGGGGGCCGGTCGGCCAGGGGGAGGGGCTGCGGGAGGTTGGCCAGCCAGGGGGAGGGGCCGCAAGAGGTTGGCTGGCCATGGGAGGTTGGCTGTGGGAGCACACTGACCACCAGGGGGCAGCTCCTGCATTGAGATGCATTGAGAGTCTGCCCCCTGGTGGTCAGTGCGCATTATAGTGACTGGTTGACTGGTTGTAACGGTCGCTTAGGCTTTTATATATATAAAGAGATTGTCTAATGTTACTTATAAATATGAAATGTTATGTTATCAACCTATAATAGTATCTATCCTATCTAATAAAAGACAAAAAGGGTAATTGACCATACCTTCACTACGCTTCCCATTGGCTAATCAGGGTAATATGCAAATTAACCACCAACCAAGATGGTGGCCGGCAGCCACGCAGCTGAAGCAAGTAGGAGGCTTGCTTGCTCCAGTGATGGAGGAAGCCAAGGTTCCCCGCCTGCCGCGGCCCAGCTCTAAGCTCCAAAAGCAACAAAGTTTCAATTATAGAAGCTAAACAAACCCCAAATACCTGCTTTCAGCCGGCGGTGGCCACGGAGCTGGAGCCGGCTCTCAGCTCCAGTGACAGCAACGAAGTTTCAATTATAGAAGGTAAATAAATCCCAGAAT
>NW_005355087.1:344408-347504 GCF_000412655.1 Myotis brandtii
AAGGACACCCCCCCCCCACCGGGGGCACAAATTTTTGTGCACCAGACCTCTATTTTTATAATAATTTTGAATGTCTCATGGGATTAAATGTTTTATTGTACTAAATATTAATACTATAATGACACATAGATTTCACATAATTGTTTTTCTCCTCTGTCACCATTCTTAACCCCTCAAGACATTTAGGAAGTACATAGCCATATATAATGCCACATTAGGTACAGTTACAAAGATTCAGTTCTTCTAAGAATTTATCACTTAAGATTTTTATTCTAAAATGTTTAATGAATAGCCATGGAATTCTGTTCTATCTTGGAATTATTAACATTTTCCAATTAAAATGTCATATTTCCAAGTTGGTTATAATACAGCATCTTCTAACCTGTCATCTCTGCCTGAAAAACAAGCTTCAGAAACTATAATCACTTTGAGCCAAACGAAGCTATTTTATACACTTCAATAGCCAGTAATTAAGATATGAATCATTGCTTTATTCATATGAATCAATGGGCTATAAATCACTTGACATAGATTTACAAGACTGTACAGATTTAGCACTTAAAGTTTCACAAATAGAATTCACTTTCCTTGATGGAGCAAGAGTTTTCCAAATGTGATGAGGCCATTATTTCAAATTATCTAATTTGATTAATAAAATTTTAGATGTGGAAAAATATCTTAGCTCATTAGTCTCATTCATTTTACAGATGAGTTTTACTAAGGGTAGCAACAGAGAGGTTATAGTCCTTTTCCAAGGTCAGGTAACTAGTAAGTGGCAAAACCAAGATCAAAAGTTTTATTTCCATTAATCGATTCTGACTTTTTATTAAAGATATTAATGTTTATATTTTACATTTTACTTATAAAAGTACCAATATATTTATTCATAATGCTTATTTTTTTTACCTTTGAAATCACTAAAGTGCTTTCAGTTCTCTAAGAGCCTTGTTGATCTTGTTCATCAGTGTATTTCCAGCACCTCGCAACAGTTCCTGGTACATAATATGTTCTCAAGAGTTGCATGAATAGCATTGTAATTGATCTTCAAGAATCTATATCTCCTTCTAGTCCATTCTCCAGCCTGCATTCGAAGTGACATTATGCAAATCCTAATTCACTGTATCACTACCTGCCTGATCTGACCTCTATCTACATTTCCAGTTTCATCTTACACCATGTTCACTTTCTTTCTCTCTGTCTCTTTTTTTTAAATATGGAACACTTCACAAATTTGCATGTCATCCTTGCGCAAGGGCCATGCTAATCTTCTCTGTATCATTCCAATTTTAGTATATGTGCTGCTGAAGCAAGAACCACTTTCTTTCTCTTGAGTTCTCTACCTGTCTTCCTTGTCAAGGATTTTCACACCTGCTCTTCTTTTTACCAATCCCTCTGATTCTCATTCCTTTAACCTATGGTAGACAACTTCTACTCATCCTTTAGCATTTTCTCATTTACCACTCCTAGGAAGATCTTTTCTAACTACCCACACTATCAGAATTACCATTACACAATACCCAGCACCATGAGTATTTCTTTTGTGGTACTCATCAAAGATGTGATTATTGAATTAATGTTTATCTCCTCCACTGTCTAAACTAGTTGAAAGTAGGGAAAACATCTTTTTATCCACCATTTCTATCACTGCCTAACACATAGAAGGTACTCAATTAAATATTTGTTGGAATGCAAGTGAATACATTAATGAATGAATTAACTTATTTTTATTATAATACTCGAGGCCCAGTACACAGGTAGGGTCCCCAGGCCTGGCTGGCGATCAGGGCTGATCGGGGCCTTTCAGCTGCCGGCCAAGGCCTTCCTTCGTTCTGTGCCGCTCCCTGGTGGTCAATGCATGTCTTAGCAAGCGATCAAACCCCCTGTCTGCCAGTCTCCTGTTTGAACTCCCGAGGGGACACTTTGCATATTAGCCTTTTATGTATATAGACTAGAGGCCCGGTGTACAAGATTCTTGCACTCGGCCAGGGGGGTGGGGGGGCCTCAGCCCAGCCTGCACCCTCTCACAGTCTGGGAGCCCTCAGTGTATGTCCAACTGCCGGCAGTCGGACATCCTTAGCGCTGCCACGGAGGTGGGAAAGGCTCCTGCCACTGCCACTGTGCTCGCCAGCCGTGAGCCCAGCTTCTGGATGAGCGGCGCTCCCCCTGTGGGAGCGCATTGAACACCAGGGGAAGCTCCTGCATTGAGCATCTGCCCCCTGGTGGTCAGTGCACATTATAGTGACTGGTCATTCTGCCATTCGGTCAATTTGCATATTATCCTTTTATTATATTATTAGATGCCCAGTGCACGAAATTCGTGCACTTGGGAGGGGTCCCTCAGCCCGGCCTGCGCCCTCTTGCAGTCCAGGAGCCCTCGGGGGGTGTCCGACTGCTGGCTTAGGCCCACTCCCCACAGGCACGAGCCTAACTTAGCAGTTGGACATTCTTAGTCCTGCTGTGGATATGAAAGAGGCTCCCGCCACTGTCATTGTGCTCACCAACCGTGAGCCTGGCTCAGGGCTTCTGGCTGAGTGGCGCTCCCCCTATGGGAGTGCACTGACCACCAGGGGGCAGCTCCTGCATTGAGCGTCTGCCCCCTGGTGGTCAGTGCGCATCATAGAGCCGGTCGTTCCACTGTTCAGTCAATTTGCATATTAGCCTTTTATTACATAGGACTAGAGGCCCAGTGCACAAAAATTTGTGCCCTCTGGGGGGCGGGGGGGGGTCCCTCAGCCCAGCCTGCGCACATTCACAGTCCAGGACTCCTTGGGGGATGTCCACCTGTTGACTTAGGCCCACTCCCCGGGGGATCAGGCCTAAGCTTGTAGTCAGACATCCTTCTGGCAGCCAGGGAGCCCTCGGGGGATGTCCAACTAAAGGCTTAGGCCCCCAAGGGATCAGGTCTAAACTGTTAGTTGGACATTCTTAGTGCTGCCACGGAGGTGGGAGAGGCTCCTGCCACCACCACTGCACTGGCCAGCCATGAGCCAGCTTCTGGCTGAGTGGCACTCCCCATATGGAAGTGCACTGACCGCCAGGGGGCAGCTCCTGCATTGAGTGTCTGCCCCCTGGTGGCCAGTGCGCATCATAGCAACC
>NW_005355087.1:348749-377539 GCF_000412655.1 Myotis brandtii
GTCAATTACCATGTTTGTCTATTATTAGATAGGACTAGAGGCCCGATGCATGAAATTCGTGCAAGGGGCTTGGCCCTCGCAGCCACAGCTTCGTCTGGTCTAATTAGCATATTACACTTTTATTATTATAGATAATATCAGTGGTGCTTTGTCCAAAGATACTAAAGCCCGGCTGGTGTGGCTCAATGGTTGAGCGTCAACCTAAGAACCAAGAGGTTGCCGGTTCGATTCCCGGTCAGGGCACATGCCAGGATTGTGGGCTTGATCCCCAGAGTTGGGCATGCAGGAGGCAGCCGATCAATGATTCTCTCTCATCATTGATGTTTCTATCTCTTCCTTTCCCCTCCTCTCTGAAATCAATAAAAATATACATTAAAAAAAATTTTTTTAAAGACACTAAAGAGAAATATCGAAGATGGCGGCATAGGTAAACACCGGAGACTGCTGCCGCAAACAACCACTTCAAAAATACAACTAAAAGACGGAACGGACATCACCCAGAACCACAGGAAGGCTGGCTGAGGAGAGACTCTTCAACTAGAAGGAAAAATAACAGCACACCGAGGCTCAGAGGAGGCGCAGTGTGGAAAAAACTCAGGTGCGGAGGTGCGCGCGCAAAGCGGGCTGGTGGCTGAGAGCGCGGTTGTCGTTTTCGGTCAGGGGGGAGTCTCAGACTCTGAGCTCCAGATACGGGCGAATCGCTGGGGACTCGGACCCAAACGGGAGAAGCGGGAGTGTCTGGCATCAGTTGGAAGGCAGCTTTCCCTCCGAGGTTTGCAGCGGTTCCGGGGGTTCTGAGAAGCAGAGCCTCTGGGAACAGGACTGAGGGCACCATAACGGCTCCCTCCGCCCGCCCTGTTGAGCCCGCCCCGCCCAAGCCCTGCGCAGAGCCATTTGCCGGATAGCCTCAGGCAAAGGCTAGATTAGCACCTCCCCAGAGGACAGAAGTTTTCCGCGGCAGACACAGCTGATTCACACAGCCAGTCGGCCTGGTGGTCAAATCCCTCTAGTATTAACTACAACAATCAAGGCTCAACTAGAACAAGACTGCGCACAAAGACCACTAGGGGGTGCACCAAGAAAGCATAAAAAATGCGGAGACAAAAAAACATGACAGAAATGGAGGATATAGAGCTAAAAATCGCAATTTTGAGGGCTTGCAAAAATGTGCTAGAAGCTGTCAATAAACTTGAGGAGAGAGTCACGAAAACTAATGAGACCCTCGATGCTATGATAAAGAACCAACTAGAAATTAAGCATACACGGACTGAAATAAAGAATATTATACAGACACCCAATAGCAGACCAGAGGAGCGCAAGAATCAAGTCAAAGATTTGAAATGCGAAGAAGCAAAAAACACCCAACCGGAAAAACAAAATGAAAAAAGAATCCGAAAATACGAAGATAGTGTAAGGAGCCTCTGGGACAGCTTCAAGCGTACAAACATCAGAATAATAGAGAGACAGCAAGATAATGGCGGCATAGGTAAACACCGGAGACTGCTCCCTTCAATCAGAAGATGAGAGACAGCAAGATATTGAAAACCTATTTGAAGAAATAATGGCAGAAAACTTCCCCCACCTGGTGAAAGAAATGGACTTACAGGTCCAAGAAGCGCAGAGAACCCCAAACAAAAGGAATCCAAAGAGGACCACACCAAGACACATCATAATTAAAATGCCAAGAGCAAAAGACAAAGAGAGAATCTTAAAAGCAGCAAGAGAAAGAAACTCAGTTACCTACAAGGGAATACCCATACGACTGTCAGCTGATTTCTCAACAGAAACTTGGCAGGCCAGAAGGGAATGGCAAGAAATATTCAAAGTGATGAATACCAAGAACCTACAACCAAGAATACTTTATCCAGCAAAGCTATCATTCAGAATTGAAGGTCAGATAAAGAGCTTCACAGATAAGGAAAAGCTAAAGGAGTTCATCACCACTAAACCAGTATTATACGAAATGCTGAAAGGTATCCTTTAAGAAGAGGAAGAAGAAAAAGGTAAAGATACAAATTGTGAACAACAAACATGCATCTATCAACAAGTGAATCTAAGAACCAAGTGAATAAATAATCTGATGTACAGAATGAACTGGTGATTATAATGAATCAGGGACATAGAAAGGGAATGGACTGACTATTCTTGGCGGGGAAAGGGGAATGGGAGATGCGGGAAGAAACTGGACAAAAATCGTGCACCTATGGAGGAGGACAAAAAAGGGAAAAAAGAGGAACAAATGTAACCTGAACAATAAAGATTTAATTTAAAAAAAAAAGACACTAAAGAAAGTTTCTATTATTTTACTTCTTTCTAACCCATTATTTATGACTTAAAAAAAATGAGTGGCATATTTTCAAAATTAATAAATTTAAAGAAGGATAAAATAATTTACATCTTTTACATTTGCATAAATTACCCAAGAATTGAATGATTCTTGTACCATAGTTAGTCCAGCTGAGTGGAAGAAAGTTAATGGTACTAAATAGATTCAGTTAAGACTTGCCACTGTTTATGAACATAGACAATTACCCATATCAAAAATTTAATTTTCTTACAATCTACACTTTCATGTATTACTCACTGACACTCTTAAATTCCTTTTCCTTACTACCAACTGACTTGCAAACATTTAGGATATCCCAAAGTTATACTGCCTGCCAATTTAGTTTTGACTGCAACTCCATCTTTGTAGAGTAGTATTTGCTAAGACAATTTGAATGCTTTACTTGTCCTTAGCCATATTTATGTTGCTGCTGTTTAAATGAAGGAAAAAATGTAATTGCTAGTGCAGTTGATATAAAAATGGAACCCAAGTCATCCAAAAAAAATGTGGATAGTTGACCTCAATTGTATGCCAATTTGACAAAAGCAGATTAACTGAAGGTTTAATAATGAAAGGAAAAAATCACATAGAAGAAACAATAGAAATGCATTGGGGAAGATATTTTAAAGTTGAGATACAGTGTTGCAAGTGATATTCCACTGCATAATGCAACTCTATGTAAATCCTATACATAGAAAACAATTGTCTGTACAGAAATATACAAAATGTTCTTACATAAATATTGGAGATTATTTCTCCTTCTCCTTTCTACTTTTGGGGCACTTTTCAAATTCTCTATCATGAGTGTTTTGGTAGACGATTATTGTTTTCCTGGCTGTTGAACATTTAACCCTAATAATAGTCTGATTTCACTTTTAAGGTGGTCTGTGAACAGATGTTTACTATAAAATTATTTAAATTTTGCTGTTTGAAAAATTTCATAAAATGTTGGAGGGAAATTTGATAAAAATTTATTTTAAAAGGAGAGTATAAAAGAAATGTAAATGCAGACTGGATATTTGATGATATTAAGTAATTATTACATTTATATTTGTCTGGTTATAATCTTTAAAAAGATCTTCTTATATATTTATTTTTAATATCTTTATATTGATATCAGAGAGGAAGGGAGAAGGAGAGCGAGATAGAAACATTAATGATGAGAGAGAATCATTGATTGGCTGCCTCCTGTACGCCCCCCACTGGTGATCAAGTCTGCAACCATGCGTATTTCCTGTGCCCTGACTGGGAATCAAACCAGACTTTTGAGACCCTTGCTAAGTTTTTCTTTGGTGTTCCAAATTGTATTTATATTTTTATTCATGTAGTTGACTTAATGGGCTTCCCAACTTATATATTTTTTCCTATGGTTATGATATATTGGCCCTGAATATGACACCTTTACTAAATCCTGGGACAGAAATAAAGCAAAGGAATGACCATTTACTGCAGGAATTCATAATTTATGGGATATGAGCTCAAGGCAATGTGGTCCAAGAGAAATTTTAAATCCGTGATGACTGAAGTACTAGAATTCTAACAAGCATAAGGTACCAAGTAAACAGTGTGTGAGGTGATAAAAACCAGACAAGCAAGCATATTGTAGATAACAAAAGTAAATCAGAGGAAACCTAAAATGCAGGCAATTATACAATTCCAAAAATTCTTAACCTTTGCCTTATAGCGAATGAACTAATGGGTACCCTAGGAAATATTTTGTGAGTTTCTGTGAGGATTATATGAAATATTAGTGCTTAGGATAGTGACACATGGAAAACACTCAATATTTAGTATTAGTATTATTTCTAATTAGTATTAGTATTATTTCTTTGTCATACATTTATTAGGTATCTGTTATACACCAAGCACTGTGCTAGGCATTGGAGATAAAACTATGGAACAAATTGATGTGGCCTCTGACCTCACAGAGATCAGAGTTTAGTGAGCTCTATCTAGAGTCTAGACCAGGGGTCCTCAAACTACGGCCCGCAGGCCACATGCAAATACAAATATTATATTTGTTCCCGTTTTGTTTTTTTACTTCAAAATAAGATATGTGCAGTGTGCATAGGAATTTGTTCATAGTTTTTTTTAAACTATAGTCCGGCCCTCCAACGGTCTGAGGGACAGTGAACTGGCCCCCTGTTTAAAAAGTTTGAGGACCCCTGGTCTAGACAATCTTAAACCCTCCCATTTCCCATGCTTTTCTTTTTGTTACAACTGGAGTTCATAAAGCCATCCATAATAAAGAGGTAATTTTGTCTTAATATGTATAACATAGAAAAACATTTTCCTAATACATACTAATATGAAAGTTGTGATGCTTGATATAGTCACTGCTGTGGAGAAAAAAATTAATGCTTTATCTCTTATTACTTTTACCTTCTCTTTCACACACAGTTGAACTTATTTTATAGAGGGTATTAAAATATTAGGCTATTTTCTCCTTCATTAAGCATAATTTCTTTTAATTTTTCTTTTTTTAAAAAAATATATTTTATTGATTTTTCACAGAGAGGAAGGGAGAGGGATAGAGAGTTAGAAACATCGATGAGAGAGAAACATCAATCAGCTGCCTCCTGCACACCCCCTACTGGGGATGTGCCCGCAACCAAGGTACATGCCCTTGGCCAGAATCGAACCCGGGACCTTTCAGTCTGCAGGCCGATGTTCTATCCACTGAGCCAAACCGGCTAGGGCTCTTTTAATTTTTCATTAACATTTTGCATGCTTCTCTTTTTAAAGATTAAATGGAACTGTTTTGGGTAATCTAGGGTTGAGATGTTTATCAATATTTTCAAATTACATTGTTTTATTTTCCTAATTGAAATCCTTTTCTCGTTTCTTTTCTTTTCTTTTTTTTTTTTTTTGCCTGAATGTGACTGACCAAGAAGTTGATATGTATTAAATCAATACCCTTGAGTACACCAATGTGAAATTAAAAGCCAAGAATATGTTATCATATAGTAGGTACCTCTAGACAGCACTTCTGTATTGTTTGATTTTTTAGATTGTGAACAAGGATTACTTTTATAATTTAAACCTATGAAAATAGAACATCCCCAATTGTGTCATTTTCCCTGCCAAACCTTTCACTTCCTATTAATTACCAATAACATACATTCAAGAACTTGCCCATGAATGTTAAGTGTTTTACCAACTCTCCCCTAATCATAAAGAAGAAATATGGTTTCATGCAATGAATTAAGGAACATAAATTAAGAGGCCCACCTCCTGAAAAGTTTTGGAATACCTTAAGGTAGAAACCACAAATAATATATTTATTTAAAATTTTACAATTAGAAATTAAATCATTTACCCATAAACTTTACAAGTAATAGTGCAAATATAAAAACAACAACAACAAAACACAACTTGAGGTTCCAGTCTATTAATATATTCCACTATCTTGTTAGAACTTTAATGAATATATTTACTATCTTAGGTTCCAAGAGAAAAATCAAATATGTGTGTAACAAGATTATCACAAGGAAAAGAATTTTTTAGAAAAATAACAAAACACCTTTGTACTATCTTGATAAACAAGCTCTGGCTTGACTTCTTGCACATACCAAAAACCCCTCAAGACAGACAAGTTTTTATTATTGTGGCACAGTTCCTCTTCCTTTTTTTTTCCTTTTAAATATATTTTTATTTATTTCAGAGAGGAAGGGAGAGGAGAGAGAGATAGAAACATCAATGATGAAAGAGAATCATTGATGGCTGCCTCCGACATGCTCCACAACTGGGGATTGAGCCTATAACCCAGACATGTGCCCTGGCCAGGAATCTAACCATGACTTCCTGGTTCATAGCTCAACACTCAACCACTGAGCCATGCCAGCTGGGCACAGTTCCTCTTCTTGAACCAGGAAAGGGAAACTTAAGCAGAGGCTTTGCTTCTCAGGCCATAGAAATGAAGGGCCGGGTTATAGTTCATTGTTTTTGGCTGCCACCACATTACAGGGCTTCCCTTCCTCCTGCTTCACATGATAGTCCTTTTTATATCTCCTCTCAAATGTGGGCATATTCTGCCAGAAACCAAGGATTCCACTGTGGTCTCCCTTTCCCACAAATACTGAACAGCTCAGGCTGAATCAAAGTGCACTTGGCTCCACTACATTTGCAAAGGATGTGAATCTGCTTCATAATACTGGGTCCAAAAACACATCATTTTTCTTTAGTGTCCTAAATTAGATTTGTCTGCTGTTGGGGAGCACATGAGACTTTGGTTGGAACGTTTGTAAGGAGGACATTCTGAGAAAAGGGAAGTGTGTGGAAAGCCACCTGCCCTATTTATCGGAATTCTGACTTAGGGGAGTGCTGAAGGTGGTAACCCTAATTATTCCTTGACCTTTCCAAACAAGTCTGTGCACATGCAGACCCCCCGGGGGTTATTGGAATCCTTATGCTTAAACCTTTGGGTGTCCTTGCTTAAAGGACACTACAAACAACATGTGTCCTCCCAAGATTACTTACCCTACTGATTGTATCTTAAAGATAAACTTCATCTCAAACTGCTGTTACAATAAAAGCCTAACAAGGCAGGTAATCAAGGCTGTCTGGTTCCTTTAGCCAGGCAGTCCCTTAGCCCTCTCTTTCACAGCAAACATTGTGTCAGAGTAATCCATTCAGCTGTTGCTCAGGGTCTGCTGGTCAGCCCCGGCAATCTGCCTAAACTTGGTACTCATCAGAATTGGTGGGAAATTGAACCCATCTTGTTAAGCTATTATACAGGACACTGCAGACAGGCTCTCCTCCTTCTCTAAGATCATAAACAAACTGGATCATCAAAAGAAACATCAGTGATGAGAGAGAATCATTGATCGGCTGCCTCCTGCATGCTCCCTACTGGTAATCAAGCTTGCAATCCGGGCACGTCCCCTTGACCAGCATCAAACCCAGGACCCTTCAGTCCACAGGCCGACTTTCTATCCACTGAACCAAACCAGCTAGGACTCATCATTGATGTTTCTATCTCTCTCTCCCTCTCTCTTCCTCTCTGAAATCAATAAAAATATATTTTTAAAAAAGTAATCCAGAAAATTTGGGGGAAAGAATTCTGGTCTTCAGTCATTCTGATTACCTGTCAGGTGTTAATTATTGAGGTCTGTAGGGAGCGACTATAGGGTCAAGCCTTGAGCTGACCTGTGGCAGAGCCACATACAAGTCCCAGCTTGGAGGGCAGAGCCCTCCTAGCACAATTAAGCTTGACCTTATAGTCCTCCCTTGTTCCTAGGTAGCTAATGGGCGTGGGAGGTGCATCAAGTGCTGCCAAAACAAGACCTGAGTAATGAAATAGATTTGAAACTCGCAAGAACATTGTAAACATGTTGACCACTCCCCTTGTTTTGCTTTGTGTGATCTGACTATAAAATAAAGCTTTGGCTTATAGGCTGTGTTACTGTTTCCTCATCCAGACAGTGATCCACTCGGTCCCAACTGTATTCTCTTGTCTGTCTTTAATCCTTCACCGCCCCTCCTCAGGTTCACCCCTGGCCGTGCTGGACATGGTTCAGAGGTCTGCATGAATTATTTGCAAGTAGGCTTCTCTACTCCTTCCATGCTACACTTGAACAAGAATATATTTTATTCCCGCCAATCATGACATTCCCCAAAAATCAGTCCTCAGGCATTCCCAAACTACCCCTACTTAGCAGCTGTCCCAGAAAGCTGTGTGGGAGTAGGTCTGAGATCCTCATACCCTTAGAATTGCCTTCACTATGTTTCAGGAAAAAGGCACTAGAAGTCAGACCAGAATCCATCTTCACCTCAAAGGACTGGTCTCTAGCTCTCTCTCTCCTCTTTCCCTCCTCCAGTGATTCTGAAATACAAAATGGCTATCTTCCTGTAGTGCTGATAGGATCATCAATGTCATGAAGTTTTTCATGGAAAGGAACTCTCACTCCTATATGTGCTTTGTTTAATACTACTTTATTACAAGAATTGTTTAAGCATGAGTTATGAGATACTAAATCAAATTAAATTTCAGCATTGATTATTCACAGAGACATTGAAATATATCAAAATTTCATAATTATTAGTTAAAAATCACAAGTCTGATATATCAAATTTTGTTAAATATCATATACACATTTATCAAACTAAAAAACACAAATTATATAGATTACAGAACTTATTACTTCTTTAAGTATTTAAAAAAGTATTAATGCTATGGATTTAATTTTTTTTGTTATTTCTATACTATTCTCATTATTAGTTCTCATTCCTCTTAGGGATTATCTTCCTAGGATACAGAAATATTAATTACTTTGAGGATATAGTACCAAATTAAAAAAAACAACCCAGAAAACATCAATCCAAGGTGTCAGCATATTAGGCCAGGTTGTAACTTTTAAATTTCAGCTGCTCATCTCCAGGCTGTACTTCCCTTTTGTACCTATTTTTTTGTGGTCAAGATGACAATGTGAAACTTACAATAAAATATTTTGGACAGAGAAGAGTCAGTAAGAACAACAGGAGAATAAACCATGGACTATTAGAGCTAGAAAACACCTTAAAAACAGTCTCTGCTACTTCATTTTCTAAACAAGGAACATGAGAAGGAAGAGGAAGAAGATACTGTGGCAAGGAGACTATTAAATTGGCCTTTGTAATAGTTCATGAATCATGCTTCTATAGTTCTGAACAAGGGTGATGGCAATAAAAAAGAAGTGTGAGAGCAGAGTAAACAGAATTGAACAGTTGCTAGTGACTGATTAGATGTAGGAGAATAATATAAAGCTAGGTAGAAGTGCAAGTTTCTATAACCCACAGCATGCTATAGGGAGTTGATTTTATAGCAATGTATAGTTTATTTCCAGCTGAGCTTAACTTGTTTCTCAAGGCAATAAAATTAGTAGAGCCATTGAATGGAGGCACTGCCCTTGAACAATGCTATCAGATATCCTCAACAGGACTGGTTATCAAATTCATTTTTCTTCATACTGTGCAATAACTTTAGGTGTTTTAAAACAGAGCTACTCAAAGTGTGATCTGTAGATCAGAACCAGTCTATAAACGATTCTAAGTTTGCAATGAGATAAGTACAGAAATTACAAGTTAGCATTTAGAAACTTGAATAGCTTGCTGTAACATCCAAGTGGATGATCACAGGGTAACATAACAAAAATACTGGCCTGAAAGAATTGAAAAAATAACCCTGGTCTTTCACCAAGGACGGTTCGAGAAGCTCTGTTTTCAAAGACAAGAAAAGATATTTATAATACACGAAGTTATAAAAAGCAGGTAATAAAACTTTATGCTGTATGAAACCATTTTTGTAACTATATACATTTATCTATAGTAAAAGTGGAAATATATTTTTAAAAGATTAAATAATATAATATATAAAAAATACTTAGAATACTGCCTGATACAGAGAAACACTCAAGAGGTGTTTGTGACCATGATGATAATGATGACGACACAGAAGACAACTATGCTGGGACCTCTGTAGTTTCCAGTCCTATTCTTGCTGCTCGATCACCATCAAGGATTTTCATTTTATTCCAAAGCTGCTACTGCCATCTCTGTGCTTACTATTTTGTGTGGGGGTTTTCTTGCTCCTGGTGCAGACCCCAGCCCAGAAGTCTCTACCTCATCATTGTGCCATTCCAAATACACAGTCATCATTAATCATGGATTCTTCCCATGGCCGCCAAGCCTCACGGCTCTTTCTCTTTTGGGTCAGTTTCAACAGGTATTAAGAGGCTATTAAGCCTACCAAGAAACCTTACACTACCTTAGGCTGCTTAAAAATCAAAATGCATAGTGTTGCTTGTGAAAGTCAGCTTACGTCTTTCCTTATCTAAATTTATAAAAGAAAACAAGGAGTTTTATAAAACCCTACAATTTACAGAGGAGGAAGCTGGGTGGAAGAGGTCCACAGACCACATGATTGGTGCATAACTGAATTAGGACTCCATGAGTGCTGCTAATGACAGAATCCAGGGCACATGTTGGGTGTCTGGGATGCGGGAGAGACTGGGAAGTTGACATTCATAGCTTCCAACTTGCAGACCTGGGTTTCACAATGTGGGAAAATACAAACATTTAGAAAGAGTGTTCAGCCCTGGCCGGTGGCTCAGTTGGCTAGAGCATCATCCCAATATGCCAAGCTTGCAGGTTTGATCTCTGGTCAGGGCACAACAAATACCAACCAATGAATGAATAAATAATTGGATAACAAATTGATATCTCTCTCTCAAAGAATAAAAATAAAATAAAGGAATAAAAGATAAAAAAGATTGCTGAGTGGTCCCCCATATTTCTCATAAATAGCAGTGCTTTTAGACTAGATGAACAAAGTTTTTGTTCCTGTAAATTAAAAAAAAAAAGTTTTTCAAAAGATTTCAGGAGGACACAGATATAACAAATGCCCACTTTGGTACTCATGCAAGTTTTCTTTGAAATAATGTTCCTTTCGTAGGGCCCAAAACTTATCCTATATAATAAAAGCCTAATATGCAAATCGACCTAACGGCTGAATGAACGGTGGAATGACTGGTCGCCATGATGCGCACTGACCACCACGGGGCAGACGCTCAATGCAGGAGCTGCCCCCAGCCTGTAGGCCCCAGGCCAGCCTAGGCGGGTGCCAGTGGGGGTCCCCCCAATTGCCCCGCTGGTCGCCCCACAGAGGGAGGTGACTGGTGGCAGCAGTGTGAAGCAGGGCCCGTGAATGGGCAGAGCCAGGCTGGCCAAGGCGGGTGCCAGTGGGGGCCCCCATTTGCCCCACTGGTCGCCCCACAGATCAGCCCTGATTGCCTGCCAGGCCTAGGGACCCTACCTGTGCACAAATTTCATGCACTGGGCCTCTCGTTCACTATAAAGCATATGAAGAGTCAGATGATTCATTTTTATTTTATTTTATTTTTAAATATATTTTTATTGATTTCAGAGAGTAAGGGAAAGAGAGAAAGAGATAGAAACATCAATGATGAGATTCATCAATTGGCTGCCTCCTGCACACCCCACACTGGGGATTGAGCCCACAACCCGGGCATGTGCCCTGACTGGGAATCTTCTGGTTCATAGGTTAATGCTTAACCACTGAGCCACGCCTGTGTGGCAGATGGTTCACCTTTTAAACAATATGTAACAAATGAATATTTCTGGGGAGTTAGTTTAAAACTTTCCTTTTTATGTTTTTCCTCCAACACTTCCTTTTTTTCTCCTATTTTTACCTACTCTGCCTCTTTTTTCCCTTGTCTTTTTTTCTGAATCTATGATTCCTCTAAATGTACTTATTGATAATTTGTATAAATGACATTTTCATTAAATTTTATAAAAGTATTGAGTTAATTTACCAATGCTTCATAATATTCATTCATTAAAAATATTTGTTAAG
Organism: Myotis brandtii; assembly: GCF_000412655.1. Classification (NCBI taxonomy): domain Eukaryota; kingdom Metazoa; phylum Chordata; class Mammalia; order Chiroptera; family Vespertilionidae; genus Myotis; species Myotis brandtii. Next base: position 360,428 of record NW_005355087.1, read on the forward strand.
CACCTACTATGTGCCAGGCCACTAGGGATATGCAGTGAATAAAACAGACAAACCTCTTTCTTCTTAGTAGGTGTAGTAAGAATTTTTAATTATTTCAAGATTTTATAAAAAGTAATCAATGAGGTTGGATGAAGTTTAATAAGAGAAAAGCAAAATTACAGTAAATAATTCAATTTTCAACAACAATATATCTTTAATGTTGAGTTTCTTTATTTTGCTATAAATTCTGGCAGTTATGGTAATCTACAACCTGGCTAAAATGAAAGGTTAGCCTAAAAAGTCAGGCGGTATCTTGCTCAACATGGAATCGGTAGGAAATATATCCTTTTTTGGCATGTTAAGAGTTCCCATAGCAAACTTTGATTAGAGAGTTGGCTTGGTTCCTATCAACTCAGTTTAGGCCTTGAGGAGAACAAAACACATGAACTTGGAAAGGCTGGCAAAGGATAATATTTTACAACAAAAGTACCCTTTTAAATATGTTTAGCTCAGGTTGTAGTTCGGGATTCGAGTGTTTTGTAGGGTTCCATTGACCTACTAAGGATTTTTTTCAGGTGGCATTTCCCCATTTATTAATATGTTTTAGTATAGACTCGTGTATTTTTTATTTCATTCAATGGTTTAATATCCATCATTATTGTTCATTTTGATGTTAAAATTACCCCAGTTTTAACCATTGGGAGATCCTTAAAGCTGCCACTTGAGTCCTTTTGACCAGTCCCCTTCATTTTTTAAACACTTCTCGATCTTCTAGCACAAAGGGTCAATCCTGTATTCTATCTGCCAGAAAGAGAGAGAGGGAGACACAGAGAGAGAGAAGCATTGGTTGTGATCAAGCCCCCAACCTGGGTATGTGCCCTGACCGGAATCGAACCCTCGACCTTTCCATACACTGGAAGACGCTCCAACTGAACCACAGGGGCCAGGGCTGGAGCGTGGGATTTAGAAATCCAGACTTAGGTACTAGAACTACTACTGGCTTGCCATTGCTTGACCTATAAGAATTTGTAATTATCTTCCTCCACCACACAGCTAGAATTTCATTCCATTGCAAGGCCGTGGATTTTTATCTCTCTCAGTTTCTCCATTCTGAGTCAGCAAGGCTCTGGACAAACAGCATTTCAGCTTTCCACCTGAGAACCTCCAGGGGGCAGCCCTTGGCCACGGGCGTGCAGTAAGGACCCGTGTCCTCCAGAGCCCGCTGGGCGGCGCCCAGAGCAGCCTCAGCGCTTTCTCAAACCTGGAGTGAGTGCACTTTGCAAGGACACCGAAAAGGGGGCACGTCCGCGCTCCCACTTCCTCCCGGCGCCGCCTCTGATTGGCTCCTGGGCACATAAGACACCAGTGAATGAGCCGCCGGCCCTCGCAGAAACTTGCTGGAGGTCTTGGGGTGGCATCGCCCTTTTCGTCCGCGTCCGCCCGCAGACGAGCCGCCCCGGGGGAGGATGAGGACGTCCTGCGTGGTGCTCACCGCCCTGGTGGCGCTGGCCGCCTATTACATCTACATCCCCCTGCCCAGCTCCCTGGCCGACCCCTGGAAGCTGATGCTGCTGGACGCGACTTTCCGGGGCGCACAGCAAGTGGTGAGCCGCAGCCCAGCGCTGGTTTTTCTCTCCCTCCTCTTAAGCGGTACCGAAGGGGAAGCAAAATTTCCGGACCGTGTCCCACGAGAATGCATGTTTTTCTAACGCAGTGAGGCAATTGCTTTTTTTTTTTTTTAAGGTGGTTCCATAGGGCATTTTTCGGGGTTTCGCATTCGCCGCCTTGCTAGCAGCCGCGGGCTCGCTCCGTGTCTCCTTGTCTGCGTGGGCGACGGAGAAGGTGAAGTTCTTGCATAGCATTTGACAACTGTTTAACCCTTCGTCTGACCTACACAGCCTCCTCTTTCTTGGTTTGCAACGTCAGAACAAACAAACAAACACAATCTTTCGCCCTAGCCGGCGGCCGGGCAGACTAATGGGTCCCGGGTTCGATTCTGGTCAAGGGCATGTACCTCGGATGGAGGCTCGATACCTGGCCCTGGTCGGGGCGCCAGCGGGAGGCAACCAATCTATGTGTCTCTCACATCAGTGTTTCTCTGTCTCTGTCTCGTCCCCTCCCTCCCACTCACTCTCTCTCTCTCCAAATCAATGGAAAATATTCTCGGGTGAGGATGAACAACAACAAAAATCTTTCAGCGTTTTGTAAACCTCCTCTCCCCCATTTCATTCTTCGATAGGGGCCGGCCCAGAGCGAGTTAGTTTTTAGGACAGCTCTGGAAAAAACCGGCTCTCATTTCCAGCAATGCAGCCACCTTAAAAGCAGAAGCCGGCACAGGCGGTGTCCCAACCAACATCCCCGGGCTGTGGAGCTCTCCGTTCTGGGGGCCAGCAGTCTGGGCTCCTCTAAGCACTTGAGGAACCGCTCAGATCTCCCATTTCATGCGTGGCATTTACCCGCTGAGCCCACGGAAGAAGGCCAGGAGGCCAGGCTGGCTGCAAGAGAGGCTTGGAGGCAGCAGCCCGTGTTTGCATGATGCATGTGTTCCCTGCCTGCTCTGCAGCTTTTATTTGATGTCCTTGGCTGTGGAGGAGATAACCTTTGCCTGAGCCAGAATACCCTGGCTTGCCCGGGCTTACCCTGGTAGGGTAACATTTCTCTCTACTGGATCATGGCTATTTCTTTCCCCCCATAAACAGGAAAATATTACTGTCTCTGCTTTATTCTGTGGTAAGAGGCCTTATTTTTAGTGCCAGAGACTCTAAAACCTAAACTACCATCTGCAGCCAAGGCTGAGAGCTATGATTGTACAGCATTTCTGGGCAGCTTGCTCTCTCTAAGCTCCTAGCCTTCCTCCAAAATCAAGTTTCCTCTCTTCCCCCAACCTTAGGCTTTAATCTCAGGTTATTTTTGTAAAACTCTTTTTTTTTCTCTCTCAAGAATGACTAGAGAAAGGGGGGGGGGCGGGAATCATGACTTTTCCTACTATTCCTTATCCCTCTCCATCCTCATTGTGTGTAAGATTCCATAGTCTCTGAGGCTTTGTCCTATCAAAAAGCTCCTTTACTAGCGCATTGTAGCATATTCCTAGTAGGGATTTGCTTCTCTTGAGTCCAGCCACCTTCTTCACCCCCCAAGTCTCCTGTTGTCTCCTAGGAGGTGTCTGTGAAGCTACAGATCCTCTTCTTTCTTTTCCTCCTGCTCCCTAGAATGTTAACATGGTAAAGAATGACCACCCCCTTCTCCAGCATTGATGTCATGAAAGGCAGTCTTCATGGAGGAAGCCCTGCAATCCCTCTTTTCCTTCAGAAATTATGGAATTTGGGAGTAACATCCTTCAAGGATTCCAGGGTACAATGGTATTTACCTGGAGTGGGTTAAATAGCCTTTAGGAAATAGTAGATAGTAAGTAAGAAAAAACGGTGACTAAGAAGAAGAATAAGAAAAACGGGTGTGGGGGGATGGGGGGAAGAATGAAACTTCTATGTTGGCCACAGAGATTAATTTTAGTTTTCAGGTCACCAAAGAAGTCTTCCCCATCATATGTAATCTGGGAAAAGCCAGGTTGCAAGAAAAGCCATTTTTTCCTCAACGAGGCTACTGACCCATTAAAGTCAAGGTCTTTGGATCCTATGGTCCTTTACAGAATGTGCCCCTAGCTGGTGTTTGGGAATGATAATGTATGTAATGCCAGGTCACAGATATAGATGAAGTAGCAAAGTATCCTCACCTAGCACCATAGCTTGGGACTGGCTTTGCACAGAAGTGGCTGTCATCACTCGCCTTCGGAATTGTGAAATAGAAAAATCATTCAGACCACATGGAAGCTTCTAATGCCAGGTAAAGCAATTTGCCAATGTTGTTTCAGATTGTCCTGGGGAAAGGACAGTGTGGCTTGACACCTTGTAATTAGATAAGAGAATGAGTGTTAGAGTCCTGCCTTCCCCAAGCACATCCCAGCCAGACCACTTACTGATAGTGAAGCCAGGCAATTTCCTAACCTGCTCTGATCCTCAGCTTTCCCTGTAAACTAGGGCTAGCCTTGTAATGTTGTTGTGAGGTTTAGTAATGTACTTAAAGGCCTGAAAATTGTAGTTACTCTTTTAAGAGTTGTCCCATAGGTCTGCTAGGCTTGTGGAGATGCCCAAATCTGTGGGATTGCCTAACTGTGTTGGAACAATAAAATAAATGTAAATTGGAAGTAATTGAAACCCGGGGAGCTACCACAGACATTTCATGGCATAAAGTTTGTTAGCCAAATAATTTTAGAGATGATTGGTTCAATACAGAAGCAACTGAAGCTACTTTGGAAGTGAAGCTTGGCCTACTTCCTAACACAGCAGACTCATGCCTCCCCATCAAGAAGAACACAAATGCTAATTTTTATTCTATTGTCATTGGCAAATGCTTCACCCCTCAATCTGCTCTTACCTCCTTTATCTTGTGCAGAAGAATTATGTTTATTGTACTTTTCTTCCTTGGAGTCCGCCAATATTATCTAAGAAGAAACTACTTGGAATTTTTCTCTAAGTCCTCTCAAACACAGCTGCTATAGTAGATTCATTTAGGGAGCTTTAAAAAATCCTGATGCCCCAGTCACACCCTATACCAACTTTATTTAGAATTTCTGGGAGATGAGACCCAGGCATCAGTGTTTTTAAAAGCTCCCCAGGTGATTTCAAAGTACAGCATAATTTGAGGACCACTGTGCTTTAAGAGAAATAAAATGCATTGCAGATGTAGATAATGTATTTTCCTCAAACTGCTCAAGTTACGTTGCACATATGTTGCTGGGAATGAGCCTCTCATATTAGCATGGATTAGTCTACCAGATTAGTTGGTTGGTACTTTGGCACTAAGAGTCTAAGGGGATAAAATCCTAGCAAGGCAAATTTCAGTGTTACAGCAGAGCCATCAATAAGACTTGAGCAGTGGAAAAGCACACACAAAAGAAGGTCTTAGAAGGCAGTGAAGAGAGGTTTAGATAAAGATTGGGCAGCAGAAAACTAGAGGGACAAAAGAATGGAGTTTGGGAAGGTTCTGATACTGATTTCAAACTGCTATGCAAGCAAAGAGTTTAAAAAATGGTAATCCCCATGTAGGGGATACTGAGAAGTGTACATGGCTGAGTTTGGCAGAACCCATTGAAAGACATAGAAGCATATTTATTCTTTGACCTAGCAATCTTTTTGGAGAAATTTATTTTAAGTAATTATAGATATAGACAAAACTGTAGCTATAAAGATGGAAACAGTTTACAGGAGCAAACACTTTGTTCAACTAGTCCAAAAGCACTGCTATGAAGATACTGAGAAGTGTACATGGCTGAGTTTGGAAGAACCCATTGAAAGACATAGAAGCATATTTATTCTTTGACCTAGCAATCTTTTTGGAGAAATTTATTTTAAGTAATTATAGATATAGACAAAACTGTAGCTATAAAGATGGAAACAGTTTACAGGAGCAAACACTTTGTTCAACTAGTCCAAAAGCACTGCTATTTATGAGAAATATGGTGGACCACTCAGCAACCTTTTAAATCTTTTATTCCTTTATTTGATTTTTTTTTTAGAGAGAGAGAGAGAGAGAGAGAGAAACATCGATTTGTTGTTACACTCATTTATGCATCCATTGGTTGATTCTTGTATGGGGATTGAACCTGCAACCTTGGCTTATTGGGACAACACTCTAACCAACTGACTATCTCAGCCAGGGCTTATTCCTTTTTATCTTTTTTGTAGCATTATTTAAAAGAATGAAAATTTAAGAACAATAAGAGATTAAGTTAATTGTGGTAAACCTACAATTTGGGACACTGTAGAGTAAAAAAAAAAAAAATTAGCTTGAAAAACAATGGTTAGTGGCCTACAAAAGATTTGTAATGTACAGTAAGTGTGAAAATGCTACATAACAGAATACATGCCCATTATCCTATTTAAAATATCTTTTAAAACATTCTATATAATAAAGAGGGGATATGCTAATTGACCCTCACACCCTCACAAGACGGCAACACCCACAGCCACAAGATGGCGGCGCCCAGTCCCCTCAGCCCCGCCAGCAGTGAATTTTCATTAGGCCATTACCTTTTTAAAAAATCCTTATCCAAGGATATGATTATTTCTTTTAGATCATCTGTTCTTGGGAGCAGGCCTAAGCCAGCAGGTGGGTATCCCCCAGGGGTCCCAGACTGTGAGAGAGCACAGGTTGGGCTGAGGGACCACCCGTCTGCATGAATTTTCATGCACCGGGCCTCTAGTCTATATATAAAAGGCTAATATGCAAAGTGTCCCCTCAGGAGTTCGATTGCTCACTATGACGTGCACTGATCACCAGGGGGCGGCACGGAATGAAGGAAGGCCCCGGCAGGCAACTGGCAGCCAGGGAAAGGAGGCCCCGGCCGGCAGCCGGAAGGCCCCGATTGGCCCTGATCGCCGGCCAGGCCTAGGTACCCTACCTGTGCACAAATTTCATGCAGCAGGCCTCTAGCATAGTTATGACGCCCTAGCCAGTATTTCCCAGTGGGTAGAGCATCAGCATGCGGACCGAAGGGTCCAGAGTTCCATTCTGGTCAAGGGGACATACCTCTGTTGCAGGCTCCTCCCTGGCCTGGGCCCACGTCAGGGCGGTTCTTGCATGGAGGCAACCAATCGATGTGTTTCTCTCACCTTGATATTTATCTCTGTCTTTCCCTCTCTCTTCCACTCTGTCTAAAAACCGATGAGGGTTAAAAATCCTCAAGTGAGGATTAAAAACAAAAACAACAAAAAAACACATATAGTTATGAGTCCCTGGATGGGTAGCTCAGTTGGTTAGAGTGTCATCCCAATAAGCCAAGGTTTCGGGTTTGATCCCCAGTCAGGGCACATAGAAGAAGCAACCAATGAATGCATAAAAAAGTGGAACAACAAATTGATGTTTCTCTCTCAAATCAATAAATTAACAAAACACAACATATTTATAAATATCTGTATATATAGGTGTAGAAAAAGCAGGAGATAATTTAAAATATAGGGATTTGGGGGTCATAAGATTATATATTGTAGTTTTTCTACAATGATCATGTAATATAAGAAATTAAAACTTTTTTTGTAATAAGTGTTGTAGTAGGTTTCCTACTTCTAAAGTGGAATTGAATATGTTTATCAATGTGGATAAATTTTTAGTAATTATTCTATGAAGAAAACCAGGCATTTTTTAAAAGGCATCCTGGATCCCCTGACACAGCTATCCCAGTGGCATGCTTGATGCTCAGTGACTTAGCTGTAACACAGGTTGAAAGCCTACTGTGTGGAGTTTTAGGGAGATGCTAAAATGACCTAAAAGAAACTACAGCCTAGTAGACTGGACAAGCCTTGTTAACATACAGCTATTAAAAACGTAGGAGCTGACAGGTGTTACAGAAGAGGTACAGTTACAGAAACTCATAGGACAGCAAGGTTATATATAGTTTAGAAAGGCGGTAAGATGGTGAATAAAGTTAATGCATCTAAAGGGAGTTCAGAGTAAGAGCTTGACTTTTTTTTTTTATCTTGATCATCTCTTAGCTTACATGTTCTTCTTATACTATGTAACTTTTTGAAGACATATGTAAAAGAGGTTGTTGAAATTGGTATTTCTACTGAACATTCTCCCTCTTTCTTGTGGATGTCAGTGCTTTTGGACTAGTTGAGCAAGTTTTTTTATTATCCTGTAAAATGTCCCAAAACTCATTGAAATTTAAAGTGATCTTATCTGAATATTCTGAGCATGATGTGCCTTTGGGCTATGTGGGTGTGGTTTAGGTGACAGCTCAGCTGGACGCCATGCAGAGCTTCAACTTGCTAACCTTTTTCAAAACCATTCATGCAAGAATTGGGGTGTTTACTAATGGTAAATAGATTTAATCTGGAAACAATAGTAAATAACAAGTTTGTCTACCACCTTCTATACTTGCTATGATACATATTTCTTCAAGTAAGTTAGAGATTTCACCAGTCACAATTTTTTTTTAGCTTATATGGTGGGATTTTTAAAAAAATACCTGGTGCTAGCTTTGGCAGCACATATGCTAAAATTGGAACGATACAGAGAAGATTAGCATGGCCCCTGCTCAAGGATGACACGCAAATTCGTGAAGCGTTCCATATTAAAAAAAAAAAAAATACCTGGTTGTAGAGAGGCTTTAAGAATAGCTTTGGGATTTATTCAGTGTTGGTTCTGACAGATCAGCAATCTGAGTTGGTCTTTGGTGGATCCAATCAAACATTAAGGTCAGATTGATTCAGCTACCAGGTGTGTTAGATAATGCCTAATTTATAGTTTTTCTTTTTATTTGTCCTAGAACTCTGCAAATATTGTCCCAAGCACAGAAATGCTATCATTATTACTTTACTTAATGTTACATTCTATTTCTAACAAGTGGCTTGAGCTATGACATTTCTGTGAGATGTGAAAGTGTAATAATCATTCTTAAATGTTCTATTAATGCACAATTACTTATTTTAAAATAGTAATATTTACTTTTACTGCCAAATTAAACTATGTGAGAACTGTCTACCACTTATTTTCTCCTTTATTTTATCTTTTAGTGTTTCCAAAATAAAATTAAAATCCTACCATTTAGAAGTCATCAGATATTCAATGAATAGTAACTGAACACCAGTTCCAGGGAGTGGCAAAATGAAAAACGAAGAAGACACATATTTAATCTTGAAAAGTTTACAGTCGACTGAAAGGGAGATAAACTTAGTGAAATTATAGAGTGGGGACTTGAATGACAGAAGGAGAGTTATGATAGAGGTATTTATGGGTTGCTACAAGGGCCTTGAAAAGGCTATCTAATGTAGGCCTGGGCATTGGGGAGTTTCCTTTCACATTGACATCTAATCTGAGTTATCAAGGTTGTTGTTTACAGTAAAAGTAGCTAACATCTATTAGGCATATAGTGAGCATTTACTTTGTGCCAGATACTGTGCTACATGCTTTGCATACAATTCATTTAGTCTACGCTCTAATTCTATGAGGCAGGTGTTTTTTTTTTGCTTTTGTTTTGGGGGATTATTTTCTGGTTTATTGACACATCAAAATGAAATGTATGGCCTTGGAAAAGACCTGTAAAAGCAGGAAGTGCCTCTGCTTAGCAGCCATTAAGATCTCTGGGTCAAAAAAACAAATATAAAAGAAAAAAAAAAGAAGAGAAAAAAAAAAGATCTCTGGGTCAGAAAGGAATTTAGGTATTATCTAGACCAGGGATGGGGAACATTTTTTCTCTCAAGAGCCATTTGGATATTTAGAACATCATTTGAGGGCCATACAAAATTATCAGCTTAAAAATTAGCTTGCTCTATTTGGTCAAACATTTAATTAACTCACCCCTAATGTCTTGGCAGGGGCAGACCAAATGATTTCTTGGGCCTTAAACGGCCCATGGGCTGGACGTTCCCACCCTTTATCGAAACCAACCCATTTTCTGTGGTTTCACCTGACCCTCCTTGTCTGCCCTTAGAACCCCAGCTCAGAGACTGAGGCCTCTAGTGAGGGTTACAATGAAGAGGTGGGTGTTCTTATTTTCTTTTATCTTCCAAAGGAGGAAACTGAAATGCAAAGAACAGGCTCAAGGAGATAGTTTATAAGAGGGGAAATCATGATTCATCTCCAGCTTGTCTTATTTTGAGCTCAAGAGCTTGATCACAATACTGTAATGCCTTTGCTTAGGAGCCAGCTGAGTGAAGGAGGTGGGGAGGAGAGGAGGGAGGAGAAAGAAGGGTGAAAAGAGCACTCCAGCCAGAAGGGACTTTCCAAGAAGAGAGGGTGATACCGCTAAGGAACTACAAGGGGTTAGACTGGAGCATGAAGCTCAAAAATCAGAGATGAGGCAGGAAGGAAGTACAGGTTAGATAATGAAGGGCTTTGTGGGCCAACAAAGGAGCCACTGAAAGATTTTTTAGCAGGGAAATCACATGATCAAATCTGTGTTTTAGAACAGTCTCTGTCAGTGGCGGTGGAGAGACTAGCGTATAAGAAAGCAAGTGAAGGTGAGAGACCACTTAGGAAGCAATCCAGGTGAGAGGTGAGAGCATGAGCCAATAAAGTGGGACTGGTTTGGAGTGAAGCTTGCTAATGGAGGGGGTAGTATGAGTTAGGGAAGAAAGGAGTCAAAGATGACTCCTGGCACAGGCTCTGGAGTAACTGGGTAAATGGTGGTAATGACTCTGATTTAGGAAAAGGAGCAGGCCTGAGGGTAAAGATAAGAGAGTTTTTGGATATTGTTTTGAAGTATCTGTGGGACTGGTCCAAGGATAGCAATTCAGAAATAGCTTACATATATACAAAGCCAGAGTTCAGGAGAGAGGGGGGGGGGGGGGGGGGGAGGAACTTGGGAGTGGTCAGTGAGTGGGTAATGGTGTAAGTAGTGGGAATGAATGTGTATGAAGTGAGAGGATTGGGGGATCCTACCAAAGATACCCCAGGGGGATAGCAGTGGCTAGAGGAAAAGGAGGCTAGCCTTGAGATAAATGAGACCCTAAAGAACCTACTTTTTTTTATTATACCTTACATTTATATAGAGCTCCAGGTTCTTACAAAGGGTTTCACTTAGATCATCTCATTTTATTTTTATAATAAACTAGAGGCCCGGTGCACAAAATTTGTGGGGGGTCCCCTCAGCCTGGCCTGTACCCTCTCTAATCCAGGACCTCTCAGGGGATGTCCCTGTGGGATCTGGCCTAAACCGGCAGTTGGACATCCCTCTTGCAATCCGGGACTACTGGTTCCTAACCACTCACCTGCCTGCCTGCTTGATCGCCCCTAACCACTCTGCCTGCCTACCTGATTGTCCCTAACTGCTCTCCCCTGCTGGCCTGATCACCCCTAACTGCTCTCCCCTGCCAGCCTGATGGCCCCTAACTGCCTTTGCCTCAGCCCCCGCCACAGTGGCTTTTTTTCAGAAGGATGTCCGGAAGATGTCTGCTCTAATTAGCATATTACCCTTTTATTAGTATAGATAACTGGTTGGCATTAGTTATTTCCACTTGTCAGGTGAGAAAGGACCATTGATTCCCCTAAGTTTACATGATTAATTACACTGGTGAAATAGGAATTGGAATCAAGGTTTCTGGACTCCTAGTTTTGCCTCTTACTGCTGGGCCAGGCTGACCGGAAATGAAGTCCTCTAGGATGGATTTGCTCCTTTTTGTCCATGGTGCTCTCCTCTGGCAGGCCCCTCATAGCCGTGGCCATGCATGCAGGAATGCTATGATCACTTTATAGTCACTAGTGCACTGTATCTTGACTTTTTTTTGAGCCCCCAAACCCCACAGTGAAATTGATCTACACTAGTGTTTCCCATTCTTTTTTCATGCCATAGACTTGATTACATTTTTAAAGTGTGTCAGGGGAAACAGAGGGAAATATGGGGGGAAATCTGTATGGGTTTAAATGACAGAATTCACAAGATTTATAAAAAGAATTATACAATGAATGCCAACTTTGATAAATTTGAATAGTTATACAACATGGTTTTAAGTTTTTACTTCTATAAAACCCTCAACCAATATCTGTGGCCCACCTGTAAGCCATTCATAACATACCTGGTAGGATTCTCTCCTCTATTATAGTTTATTTTTAGTGCTACTAAATGAAGATAGATTGTCCCCAAGTTATATATACCTAGATAGCCAAATAATTAATTGTCCAAACCAGGACATTTTTGAGAGTGATAGGGCCTGCTGCTAATAATCATGCCAATACAACTGTTTTAAACCAGAATTATACCTAGACAAATCTGGACAGATGCTTGGCCTACATTTAATTGATTTGCAAACATTCAGCATCATCATGTCTAATTTGCAGAATGATCCTTGTGCTGTCTGTTCTGCTCAAATCTGACTGCTAACCCTCCAGTGGACACCCACTGCCCTTACCCCCGACTTCCTTTCCCCTAGGATAGTGGCAGAATAAAAGGACTACATTCCGTAGCTGGCACTGAGGGCCTGCGCCAACCTGGAAGTAACACTCTGCTGAGTCTAGCCTCACAGTGTTCCCATGCCGTCTACTTGCGCACTTGTTCCCTGACACCTTTCCTCCTCTGTCCCCTCTGCCCCACATGCCCTCCCACTCTCTGTCTTACTTTGGCCAACATCCCCCACATCTTTCAATACCTCCTGGAAAATCATCTCTTTTGGAAACTTCTTCCTTATCCCCAGTCAGCTTTTTTATTTTTAATCTTTATTGTTGAAAGTATTACATATGTCCTCTTTTTTACCCCATTGACCCTTTCTAGCGCCTCTCCCCGCCCCCCCATCGCTTCAGGCCTTCACCACCCTATTGTCTGTGTCCATGGGTTATGCATATATGCATACAAGTTCTTTGGTTGATCTCTTCTTGCCCACCCACCCATCCCCATCTGCCCTCTGAGATTCCACAGTGTTCCATGGTTCTATGTCTCTGGACCTATTTTGTTCATCACTTTATTTTGTTCATTAGATTCCACATATGAGTGAGATCATGTGACCAGTCAGCTTTTACCTCTCTCCTTTACACTCTGATAGCGTTTTGGTTTTCTTTTCTTTTTTGAATTTTTGTAAGAATTTATTTGAGCCAAGCTGATAACATATGCCTGGGAGCAAGATAGCAAATGTTCCCTGTGTTTTGTTTTTCTTTTAAGGCCCTTGTATGTTTCTCTCCTTCTGTTGAAATATACAAAGTCCCCACCAAATCATAAACTTTCTCACCCTATTATAGACATAATTTCTCTCTTACTGTTTTAGGTGTTTCTTGTTTTGCTTTGGTTTGGTTTGAAGATCATTGGCCACAGAGAACACAGGAATTCAGGGTTCTACCTTCTGTCTTCTGTGTTACTCCGTTTGCCCTGAGGGGCACCCCCAGTGCTTCAGGTGCTTCTGACCTTGAACTTACCTAAAAATGGCTTTTTGTTGTCCCTTTGCAACTTTTTTTGCAAGCCTCACTGCTTTCTGGTTTCTGACTTCCTCATAATATTTTTTGCAGGTTATGCTTTTTCTCAAATTTGTAGTGAATGATGTGCCTGTTCTAGCTAAATGTTAATTATAATTACAGGCCATCTCCTTAAAAGATTGCTGGTAAGTCCCCACATTCATTTCATATCATTCTACCTTTCCCTTTTCCTCCTGAGTGGTAACTGATGAATGCTCCGTAAGAAACTTATTTGACCTGACCCTCTTTCTTCTGTGCTGCCTACCCCATAATATTGTCCCTGCTCTGGGACTCATATTACCTTTGACTGTTCTGAAGTCTACTTTTCTAAAGTGCAAGTTGTTTATCTCTCTCTTCCTAGTTTATGCATCAGATAAAGATAAGGCCACTCTGTCCCAAGGTTTCAGTCATTTCCATTTCATGACACAGTTCTTCCTTGTTAGTGAGAAGCAAGTCCAGAGCACCAATAGTCCCTGCGTCCTTGATTGTCTTAGCAAGGCAACTCAATTCTGCTTTTAGAAGATTATTTGCTTTTAATAGAGTAAGATTTCTGGCAGGTAATAATGAATACGTTTACTGAAGAGTAAATATAACCACTTTGCGAAATAGTCAATGTCCTCATTTAACAGAAAAGGAAATAGAAGCTCAGCAAGATTGGTTCACAGACACATGACTGCCTAGGGAGGCTGGCTGTGAATGTCCGCTGGACTCCGGTGCCTTTTGAACTATATTCTACTCTTTCCTATTAGGATTGTGCAATCTCCCCTCCTCCCTTCCCACTCCACCTCCTGCACTCTGAAATCTTTTGTACTAGTTGTGTGATCCACATTAGGAGGGTGCACGAATAAAAAAAAAAAAAAAAAGAAATAAAGAAAAAGAAAGCATCACGCAGGAAAGGAATGTATTATGTATTTACAAATTTTAGTTCTGGAGGATTACTTTTGTTGTTGCTGTTGTTAATCCTCACCCAAAGATATTTTTCCATTAATTTTTAGAGAGAGTGGAAAGGAGGGGAAGAGACAGAGAGAAACATCAATGTGAGAAAGACTCATAGATTGGTTGCCTCCTGTACTAGCATCAACCGTAACAATTGTGGGATTGAGCCCACAACTGAGGTACAGGCCCTTGACCAGTTCGAACACGGGACCCTTCAGTCTGAGCGCCAGCGCTCTATCCCCTGAGCCAAACCGGCTAGGGCTCTGGAGGATTTTAATGTATGTTACACATTGTAAAGGATTCCAGGGTTAAACAAGACTCGGAAATGCTGAGTTAAACAGAGTTCATCAGGATTTGTTTTTAAACTGAAAATGTTTCAGAATTCCTACCATACTGACATGTATTTTGAGTCTTAAAGAGAGAATATATAGTGAGTCCCAAATTTAATGACTATGGGTCTTCATTTTACAAAGGAGTTCATAATACTGATGGTATATTTACCAAATTTGGGGGACCATTTTCATAGTGTTAAAGAGCATGGATTTTGGGATCAAGGAGACCTATTTTCAAATTGAGGCTCTGAGCTATGCTTGCTGTGTGACCTTGAAGAGTATTTCACCTATAAGTTCGCTTCCTTATCTAGTAGGTGGTCATAATATTTAGTCCATAAAGTTATTTGAAGATTGTATGAGTAACGTGTATAAAGCTTTATTGTTTGTCATCGTTATCATGCATTAGTTAATAAGTAAAGCACTTGAAATAGTATCTGGCACATAAGACATATATTTCTTTCAGATCTGATTTTTGGCAATTGTCTACAGTATACTCCAATAGTACTAGTAATATGCTGGTTTTTATTCTTTTATTTTCACCATTATTCTTGTCAATCTGCTCTCAGGTTTGTGGAATTCTGCATCGGTGTAGATCTTCTTAACCTGTTGGCTAGGCTACTGGATTTAAATCCTGGCTTTAGCACTTAGTAGTTGTGAGACTAGTTGGTCAGGTTAGTTAAGCTCTCTGAGCTTCAGTTTAGTTTCCTTATCTATTAAAGTGGGATAATGATAGAGCCTCTCTCAAGGCTCATTCTATGGATTAAATGTGATTTTGGATACAAAATTCTTAGCACAGTGCTTTGTGTATAGCAAGAACTAAAAACCTCTTCCTATGGTGAAAATTTCAAGTGCTTGGGCTGATGTTCTAATGGGTGTATGAATCATCGTCATCAGCAGCAGCATCACTAATTTATACCGTACTAATCATTTTGCAAACATATTACCTCAATCTTCATAACACCCCTGTGAAGTAAGTACTATTATTATTTCAATATTGTAAATGAAGAAATTCAGGCACACGAAGGGGTTAAGTAACTTGCTCAAGTCCCACACCCAGAGCAAGAGTCGCCGTTCGGGCAGTTTGGTGGAATTAGCACTCTAAAAGCTGGAGAAATTGTATGTTTTTAGTCTGTCACTGTCTTACATCAAAGATCTCTATGGGCTTTGCCAAGGTGTGAATTTGTTTTAGAAATTATGTGTTACCTCAAAAAGAGTTCCTTAGCTAAGATTTGGAGACATGACTTTTTTTTTTTTTTAATAAAATGTCTTATTGGACTCTGTCCCCATGCTGGCCATCTTGCCACAGTGTGAAGGTAGTGAAGAAGTACTTGCAAAGCACAGGGTTATTTTCCTCAACAAAAGGCTTCAGATTTGCTCAAATGATTGATTACCTGTGGGCCCAGAGATCTGGTCTATAACTATGGAAAAGATGACTTTACCTTTTAAGTTATTAAAGGCAGGTGTCCTCAATTGACCACCATGACCTCTGTCTTTCATTAACTGAGCAATTATTGTGTGCCAGGCGCTGGGGTTATAGCGGTTCACAAACACACACACACCACCACCACCACCACCAGCAGCAGCCTCTAGACTTCCTGGAGCTACAATCCATGCCAAAAATATGTGACAAGTTATCAGATAAAGGCAAATGTAGGAAATATGGAGAAATTTGTTGGCAGGTCAGTGGTATTAATCCCATAAAGACATGAAATCCCCCAAGGAAACAGTGTTGAGGGAAAAGAGAGGAGTTTTAGAGTTCTGAGAAGAGGTGGAGCCAACAAAGGAGATACAGCAGTCAGGGAACAAAGAGGAAAACTAGGAAAACAGAGTGTTAAAGAAACCAACAAAGAGCACCACCAGGAGCAGGAGGTCAGTTCTCCTGAGAGACTGAGGAACATGAGGATGCTAAGAGGCCTATCAGCTCTGCATCCTGGTGGACTCCTCAATGTATCAGACACAAAAGTGTATTCCTAGGCAACTGGCCCTTTTATATGTCAGCATCTCAACTTGTAGCCTGTTTGTTGGAATGATTTCAAGGATTCCTTACAAAACTAACATTTTGACTTAGGCAATGTGGATATGTGGATATTGAGCTCTAATTTTTCACGGGAAATAGCCTAAATATACTTTATAGCTTGTGATTAAAACCTGAGATGGAGGTTACTGGTGGACATTATTGATATACTAAATATATAAAATTATATATACCTATATAATTAGTACATTTAAAAAAAAACACCAAAAAACAAGGGGAATAAAAAAGTAAAGAAACACTCCTTCCCCAAATAATTAAATTTCTGTTGGTTGAGTCATCTAAATCAGCGGTTCTCAACCTGTGGGTCTCGACCCCAAAACTAACATTTTGACTTAGGCAATGTGGATATGTGGATATTGAGCTCTAATTTTTCACGGGAAATAGCCTAAATATACTTTATAGCTTGTGATTAAAACCTGAGATGGAGGTTACTGG
This sequence comes from Myotis brandtii, assembly GCF_000412655.1. Lineage (NCBI taxonomy): Eukaryota > Metazoa > Chordata > Mammalia > Chiroptera > Vespertilionidae > Myotis > Myotis brandtii. Next base: position 377,078 of record NW_005355087.1, read on the forward strand.
TGGACATTATTGATATACTAAATATATAAAATTATATATACCTATATAATTAGTACATTTAAAAAAAACCCAAAAAACAAGGGGAATAAAAAAGTAAAGAAACACCCCTTCCCCAAATAATTAAATTTCTGTTGGTTGGTTCATCTAAATCAGCGTTTCTCAACCTGTGGGTCGCGACCCCTTTGGGGGTCGAACCACCCTTTCACAGGGGTCGCCTAAGACCATCGGAAAACACATATATAATTACATATTGTTTTTGTGATTAATCACTATGCTTTAATTATGTTCAATTTGTAACAATGAAAATACATCCTGCATATCAGATATTTACATTACGATTCATAACAGTAGCAAAATTACAGTTATGAAGTAGCAACGAAAATAATTTTATGGTTGGGGGTCACCACAACATGAGGAACTGTATTAAAGGGTCGCAGCATTAAGAAGGTTGAGAACCACTGC
>NW_005355087.1:377746-381588 GCF_000412655.1 Myotis brandtii
GCCTCTCCCTTACTCTCCAAAATCAATCAAAATATATATATATACAAAAAACCATAACAATCATATTTTCGTACAATTTTAAATTTAATTTTACTTGAATTTCACAAAAGAAAAAGAAAGAGAAGTTGATAGAATTTCTGAATTCATATAAATATTTCCTATAGACAACAGATACTTACCCTAAAATATCCCTTCAAGATTAAAAAAAAGAAACTGTGAGACCATTGAAGGCTGAAGTCATTATGATTTTTCCCAAGGACATATGTTCATTTTTGTTTGTATAGACTGACTTCTTGCTGTGGAAAATGAGTTCGTTGGCCCAGCCACACTGGCATGAACACGCAGTTCTGACAATACTGAAGCCCTTCTGTGTTAGTAAATGTCAGCCACTGGACTCTCCACAGGGCTCTCCCTCTCTCCTGGCGGCCCCATCCCACCGCCAGGACCAACCCCAGCCCCCATCTCCCTGACCCAGAGCTACAGGGGAAAGGGGACTCTGGTCCCGTCTGCCAGTCCCTTCAACACCCACCACTTCGCCCCAAGCAGCTTAGCTTCCATTTGTTTTATATAATGGCCATCAGGTAAGGCTTTGTTTGCAGAAAGTATTTAGTGTGAAAACCCCTGCTCAAGGTCAGCCCTCAGGCCCTTGCAAGTTTGCACAATTCGGGGATTTCCGAGAATGGAGGCCTTTCTCCCAAACACACTAGCTCCTTGTGAAGTCAAGTGCACATCTGCATCCTGGTGTGATTACCTTGCATCCAAATGGGCAACAGACACAGGTCTGCGGGATGGAGACGACCCCTGAGCCAGCTCCAAACCAGATGAGGCAGAAGGTGCTGGAGCCCTGGCTCAAGTGGAGGCGGCAGGAGGGCTTTGCTCCATGCCCAGCCCTGTGCCAGGTGTTCATGGTCCAGATCCTCTCCAGCCCTATAGGAGGTGTTTCTTTGCTCCTTCCCTCTCTCCCTCCTTCCCTTCCTTCCGGCTTTACTGAGCACCTGTCTGGGCCAGGCGACTGGGGTACAAAGACAAAGCTAGCATCCTCAAGGCCTCACAGCCCTGTGAGAGCATCATCAAGAAAACAGCTGTGACTGGGGTGGGTGCAGGATGCAGGGGGAGCCCCCAGTGACTCAGGGAAGGTTCTCCAGTGGAGTTAAAGCTGAGCTGGGATTTGAAGGATGAGGAAGGGCATTCGAGGTGGAGGGAACTGCATGTACGAAGGCAGGGAGGCAAGAAACAGCCTGCCTGGTCTGGGAACTGTGGGACAGCGTGGAGCCCAGGTCCAGGAAATCTGCTGGGTGAGGTTGGGGTCCCAGAACCCACTATCTGGACCATTTGCCTCCTTGACCTTTGCTCCCAGTTGCCTGGCCAGGGAGAGGCCCCCCCCGCCGCCCTCCCGTCCCCCCTTACCTGCACAAAAGAAGGCTTTGAAGCTGGAGAGAGGAAGGAGGGGCCAGCTGGTGTGTATTTTTTGATTCTCAGAAAACTCCTCCTCCTGCGACACCATGGTAACCAGGCAGCAGCTGGGGTAGCCCCCTGTGAGCTGGGCTGAGTTGAGGGGGAGGTGGGCTGAGGCTAGGGACCTCTGCTCCCCTCTCTGAGCCTCAGTGTTGGCATCTAGAATATGGGCATGACAACCCATTTGCTGGCTCCTGTCAACCCAGGTGCTCCAGGAAGCAGAGCCCCAGGCTGGACTCATTAGGGGGAAGGCACAGACACAGGGATAAATTTCCCTGTGAGCCCCATGCAGTGAGAGGTCTAGGGCAGTGATGGCGAACCTATGACACGTGTGTCAGAGGTGACACGGGAACTCATTTTTTTGGTTGATTTTTCTTTGTTAAATGGCATTTAAATATATAAAATAAATATCAAAAATATAAATCTTTGTTTTACTATGGTTGTAAATATCAAAAAATTTCTATATGTGACACGGTCAGAGTTAGGTTAGGGTTTTTCAAAATGCTGACACGCCAAGCTCAAAAGGTTCGCCATCACTGGTCTAGGGGGCCTCCCCTGCCAGAGCACATGGCTCTGCTGTCCCCAGAACCCGGTCAAAGCCCCAAAAGAGGGGCAAGGAAGGGTGTATTTCCTGAGGCTGTTTCTCTGATGACCACAGACTGGCCCAAACAAACAGGAACATGTGCTCTTCCCGTTCTGGCGCCAGAATCTGAAGTCAGGGTGTCTGGGGCTGTGCTCCCTCCAAGGGCTCCAGAGGAGGGTCCTTCCTGCCTCTTCAGCTTCTGGGGGCTCCTGGCCACATCCCTTCAATCTTCAAGTAGCCCCTCCATCCTCCCATGACTTCTCGCAAGTGATCACGAGGCCCCCACCCCCTGGTTCACGTGCCCACTTCCTGCTGATCACGTGGCCCCACCCCCTTGGCAGCTGGCAGAGTCGCCTGTGAGCTGAGCTGAGTTGAGTGGGAGGTGGGCTGAGGCTAGGGACCTCTGCTCCCCCTCTCTGAGCCTCAGTTTTGGCATCTAGAATATGGGCATGACAACCCATTTGCTGGCTCCTGTCAACCTAGGTGCTCTGGGAAGCAGAGCTCCAGGCTGGACTCATGAGGGGGAAGGCCTGGGAGGTAAGGGCGGGGCTGGGGAGTACCCTGCATCATCCTGCAGCTGGGGGCTCGGCAAGGGGAGGAGTCCCTGAGCCACGTAGCCTGCACTTCCCACCGAACAGCCTGCCCTGGTGTGCCCCCTGCACTGTCACTGCCCAGGAGCCCCCAGTGGAGCCGGAGACAGGGCTGAAGCACAGACACAGGGATGAATCTGCCTGTGAGCCCCTGCAGTGAAAGGCCTAAGGGGTCTCCCCTGCTGGAACACAGGTCCCCAGGACCTGGTCAAAGCCTCGAAGGGAGGGTTCCAGGTTTGATTCTTGTCAAGGGCACATTCCTTGGTTGCAGGCTTCCCCCCGGGCCCTGGTCAGGGCTCGTGCAGGAGGCAGCTAATCGCTGTGTTTCTCTCTCATCAATGTTTCTCCCTCTCTCTTCCACCCTCCCTAAAAAACAATGGGAAAATATCCTTGAGTGAGGATTAACAAAAAAAAATAATAAAATAAAATCTGGACTCTTAAGAGTCTAAGTAGCTTTTCCTGCGTGCTTCAAAATGAGGTTCACATCAATGAATATTAAACTTGCTCCATTGTAGCATGACGCTTTTAATTCTATAGTTAGCAGTGTACCACTGAAATGCACTGCTATACTTTCCTCAAGGACAGTGGGCCACTATTTTACAGGACACTCCAGGTGCCAGATTTGGGTCTTAGCAGCCACAGAAGCTCCTACTGAACAAAGCCAATAACTTGTCAGTCTTATTTCTTCATAGAGCCCATTAAAATTGCATAATTCTGCAACTTAATTGAAGTGAAGATACAACTTAAGTGAAGATGTATCTTAGATGAAAATAAAAAACATTGTTAATTGGTTATGTCTACAGGAGGAAACTGTTTAGAAGTGATTTTCAATTACTCAAAACATTAGCATGATTTCTTTATTGCATAAAAGTACATATTTCAGAAAATTATAGACTTTTAACTGCTTAAAAAGTTGGACTTTCATTTGGGATGTCTTTATGTCTTTACTAGAGGCCTGTTGCAGGAAAATTCCTGCAAGAATAGGGCTTCCTGCGGCCACAGCAAAGCGGCTTCGCTCCCTTCTCTGCTGCCTCAGCTCCGTTCCCATCTCCGCGGCTTCGCTCCCTTCTGCAGCGCTTGGCTTCCTTCTTCGCTCCATGCCTGCGTATGCAAATTAACCGCCATCTTTGTTGGGTTAATTTGCATACTTGCTCTGATTGGCTGGTGGGCATAGCGGAGTGACACCAATTTGCATGTTTCTCTTTTATTAGTGT
>NW_005355087.1:382207-385240 GCF_000412655.1 Myotis brandtii
GCCTTCCCCTGTCACGAACAGAGCAGGGCGGATAGGGAGGTTGTGGCCCCGCCCCCTGTCACACACAGAGCCGCAGGGCGATCAGGGGGTTTGGGCGCTGCCCCCTGTCACGCTGATCCCGGTGCCGGGAGCCTCGCTGCTCCGCTGATCCCGGTGCTGGGAGGCCTATTACCCTTTTACTATATAGGATAGGGGCCTGGTGCATGGATATGGGCTGGCTGGTTTGCCCTGAAGGGTGTCCTGGATCAGGGTGGGGGTCCCCACTGGGGTGCCTGGCCAGTCTGGGTGAGGGGCTGAGGGCTGTTTTCCGGAAGCGGGTGACTGAAGCTCCCAACTGCTCCTTGTTTTCTTTCTTTTTTTTTTTATTCTGGGCCAGCTTTAGCTCTGAGGCCTCGCTGCTGAAAACATAGATACAATGTTGCGGTGGCTGGCTGAAGCCCGGCTGAATGAAAGCCGATTTATGGGGTTTTGTTTAGCTTCTTATTTGCAACATAGTACATAGTTGCTTAGAGTTGCAGCTGAGAGGCCGGCAGTGGGGAGAAACGAAGCCTCCCTGTTCGCTTCAGTGCATGGCTGCCGGCCGCCATCTTGGCTGACAGTTAATTTGCATAAGGACATGCTGATTAGCCAATGGGAAGGGTAGCGGTCCTACGCCAATTACCATGTTTCTCTTTTATTAGTGTAGATGCCATTCTCTCCCTCCCCACCCAACCCCATTTTTTCCCATTTTTAGGTTTTAGGAAGTGGCAGGCAACCATGGTTAGCATTTTTAAGTTCTATACACCAATGATCCTTGAAGTTGTTGCAATAAAGATCGGTTCCTGTGATTTTATGATCATGTGGAAGAACCAGGTTTACTTAGGGTCATTTTGTGAACATTGAAGTGAGGCTTAAGTAAATGTATAATGTTGTCTTCTGTTACATCTCTTCCTGTTTCTGTTCATGGAGGAAAATCATGCATTCATTCTCTAAAATACCAGTGTGTTTTCAGCAGGCACGTATTGGTCACCTGGTGTGTGCCAGACCCTGCAGAGACCTTGAGGTACTCAGATTCTAGTTTGGAAAATCCAAGAAGTAGAAAATTCCAACAAATCTTGCTGAGTGCTGCAGTTTGTGGTCCACAGCAGGCGCCATGGGAGCCCAGCCCAGGAAGCCTCTGTGAGTCTGGGTAACTCAGGCCCAGGGAGGGACCCAGAGGAAGTGCTGGCTGAGCTGACTGAAAAGACAAAAATAAACACAACAGACAGGCAGCGAAGGAAGGGCATTCCAGGAAGAGAAAACAGCACGTGCAAAATTGTGAGGTGGGAGAACATGGCCCATCCAGGGAACTACTACTGAGTTTCTGACCAGTAGAAAATAAAAATTTGAAGGAGATCTTTACATAACTGATTGGTGGGTGGAGCTAATCCCAGTCTTGTATTGTTAAAATGTATTTCACCATTTTAATTGTGGTAACTTTAAGTAAGCTAATAGGAAGATTATGAAAGCCCACAACCATTGTATGATACTGGTATTTCAAGAATTAGCACTACTTGGCAAATTAAGCTTTAAACTTCTTATTAAAAGTATTCTGTTATAAACCCCCAACAGGAACAGTGGCATTTATATTTTGGTGGCCAAATATGTCATTTGATTGTTTGGTTTTAGTAGCTTTTGGTCTGAAACAAAAACTTAAGTCAGTCTTTCCTTGCTGTGCCCCACATGCTCTGCCTCAGAAAGTCGTTCCTTGTTGAAAGCTTGACAGAAGCACTGCAGTTGTTGGCAGCCATGGCGCCTTACTTGAGTCAGAAGCTCCTTGCATGTTTGTCAAAGGGGTTGGGTCTTTGGCTGGAGAATATGACCTCTTGTTTTAACCACCCAATCTGGTTTCCCTCTCACCTCTATTTTCCTTTCTCACTCCACCCTGTTCTTTCCCTCCGTAGAACACGCTGCCATTCATAATTGTCTGTTTGTTTAATTACTCCAAGTAATTTGTCTCCCGAAGTAATTCCGTCTCCCCTGCCAAGCTGGAAGCTCTGTGCGGGGAGGGAGCATGTCTGTGGGCTTCACCACTGTGGACCCAGCTCCTAAAAGTACCTGGCGCACGCTACCAGGAGGATGGACCACATTTTTACTGCTTACGTGTTCCCTTCTGTTTGTAATGGAGCATGTGCCATTTTAATGCAGATATTCCCCTACTACCAGAAACTGAGACTATTGCCGCGACCCTCTTTAATACAGTTCTTCAAGCTGTGGTGACCCCCAACCATAAAATTATTTTCGTTGCTACTTCATAACTGTAATTTTGCTACTGTTATGAATCGTAATGCAAATATCTGGTATGCAGGATGTATTTTCATTGTTCGTGACCCACTGATTTAGGTACTTGCTATTATGAATGATGTCACAGTGACCATATTTGTATATATAATTTTTGTGTGTGTTTAAGATTTTTCCTCAAAACTAGAACTACTAGATCAGAGTATAAATATATTGCAGGTCCTTATTTCCAAGTTATTCTCTTAGTTATATGGTTAATGACAATGTGAGAGAATGCCAATTGTGCTATACTCTTTCCAGCCTAAAATATTGTAACCGATTTTTAAAAACTTGTTAATTTAATAGCTTAAATCAATACTCTGTTTAATTGTAATTTCTTTGAAAACAGTTGACATTAGAATTCTTCTTCATTCCTTCAATGACTACTTATTGCACATCTACTTTGTGTTAGCTCTCTCCTGAGGAAAACTAGTAAACAAATGCAATAATTCCTGTTCTCACCCTCTATTCTTACCCTTAAGGAAACTTTCATTTAAAAAAATACTTGAGACGTTAATTATTTTTGCAAAACTTATACAGCTGGTGAACAGCTAAGAAGGGATTCCAACCCAGTCTTTTATTTCAATCCCATAGTCTTTCCAATCTGCTACACTACCCTGTGAAGGGAAATGTAAGGGATTTTTATTTTTTAATTTATTTTATTTTTTAAAATATATTTTTATTGATTTCAAAGAGGAAGGGTCAGGGAAAGAGAGAGAGAGAGAGAGAGAGAGA
>NW_005355087.1:385331-416709 GCF_000412655.1 Myotis brandtii
GTAACCCGGGCGCGTGGTCTGACCAGGAATCGAACCATGACCTACTGGTTCATAGGTTGATGCTCAACCATTGAGCAACACCGGCTGGGCTATAGGGGCTTTTTAGCAGGGTGGCTGTTCTTCCAAGTATTATCTTCCTCTAAACTTAATCTAATTATAATGCCATTACTAGTACTCAGAACATGTATAAAACCTTTTTCAGAAATTTCATTCCAAGCCATTTCATGAGGTGCACGTCACCATCAGTTCACCTTGTTTATGAAAAAAAATACAGTCCTCAGCTTCATTATACACCTCTTTATCTAGAGGAACTTTGGCTTTTCCAGAAATCAAATTCAATCCCAAGGAAAGAGGATTTGTTCCCAATAAGGGTACACAAAGGAGTGAACCACGCTCTCTGAAACAGTTGGATCACACTTATGAACTCCCTTCATCTTTGCAAGGGTTAGTGCTCTGGATGTTGCTTTGGTTTTCAGTTGGTATGAGAACTGTCAGCTTCCACTTCAGCATGGATTGTAGGGCCATGCATGTCCACAGCCCCTGTGGGTACCACCAAGTGTTTAAAACATATGTCAACCTCAAAGAGAAGGGCAAGTGACCCTTTACACAGAATTGACCATCTACTATTATAATACCCAGCTATAAGTAGCCCACTTGTATCCTTGTGGGGTGAAGGAGACAGCTTGGACTTTCTTTCATAATTATGTCATATTATATTCTCCGTGACATATTTCCCTTTGATCTTTTCTTCTAACACAAACCAAATGAATAATCTCAGAAAAATGAGTCTTTATTCTCCATTTCTTTTTTTATTCCCAAGTTGTTATAAATACCTCTGACAAGAAGACTACACTCAAATTAAGGAAAAGGAAATCTGTGTATTTTGAAAGAAAGGGAATTTTTAAAAGAAACAAGTACACCCTAGCAGGTTGAGCTCAGTAGATAGAACATTGGCCTGTGGACTGAAGGATCCCAGGTTCGATTCCAGTCAAGGGCACATGGCTGGAATCCCCGGATTACAGGCTCTATCCCCAGTAGGGGCCAGGAGGCAACCGATCAATTATTCTCTCTCATCATTGATGTTTCTACCTCTCTCTCCCTCTCCCTTACTCTCTGAAATCAATAAAAATATGTTGTAAAAAATAAAGTAAAAGAAACAATTTCATCAGCCTATGAAATCCTTGGGTGGATCCATGAATCCCATGCAGATTCTCTATAATCCCCACAGCCATTGTCATTGCTCTTTAATTAAACTGTTTCTACACATCATCATCATTCAAAGTGTAAAATAAACAAAACAAAAAATCAAATATTCTGATGTCATGTCTTAGTTTTGTTTATTATTGTCCAGATTTGGGGATAGAATACTGTCAATCATGCATATAGTTTGTATGAAAAAAAAATGTGATTTAACTTTCAAACAGCCAGCTTGAGAGCCAGATAATGTTAGATAATGTTATTTTTGACTGACACCTTATATTAAAAAATTTAAAGTTCATTGCCAATACTTAAAATCTCAGATATTTTACATAATAATCTGGGTTTCTGCTTTTAAAGGTCAGATCATCTGGCAACATGGGGCCAGAATTTCCACATCATGCAGTCACCTGGGGAGAGCAGCGACTCCTTCCTTATTCAGGACATTGTTGCTCCAGTTTACCACCAGTCCCCCCCCCTCCCCCACTCCCTGATGCATTACACCTGTTTTATTCATTGCCCTGGCTCTTGAGGACATGAGTTTATGACCTGTGTTCTCTAGTTACACTCATTTCATGTTTTACCTAATTAACAAATATTTATTGAGCAACTTTTATTTTGCGCAAGTGTTCCAAACGATTCCTATGCTTGAGGGGTTCAGATTTTATTTGGAGAAAGAAGACATAATGGCACAGAAAGTGAAATAATGTAGGAGCATAAGCTTAGAGATGTTAGGAGGCCATAAGTACATGGGTGATTGACAAAGGCTGGGAGCTTAGAGAAGGGTGAAAGCAGAGTTGGAGTAACCTTGGGAGGATGAAGATCCAAGCTGTACCTTGAAGAGTGGGTCAGAATAGTGTTTGCAGGGAGGGTAGGGAAAGGGAGTCCTGTGTGGTAGGGGAGAAGGAAATAATATAAAATATGAACAAAAGCAAGCTGGTAGGAATGCACATGCTTAGGAATTGTGAACAGGCCTGTTTCGTTGGATAAAGGAGCTGTTTAGAAGAGTATGGGCTACCACTCATCAGTGAAACTATCTGACCTCCATCCTTTAATTCTCACCCTCATTGTCCATTCACTTCACAATTATTCTGGAAATGCCCAAACAGAAAGACACAGCTTGTGCAAACATTGGCCCTTTGTGCAAACCACGTTTCCCACTGTCTTAAAGCTCCTTTGTGTTACCTCTTCCTAGCTCTCCCCCCTCCCCCCTTCCCAGGAAAAAACGGAAAGGAGACTGATTCTGGGCATAACAGGATCTCTAGAGTCATCCGGGGAAACTTGGAGAACGTGAAAAGGAAGCATGTAGAGGATGGAAGGGCAGTTTGGCATGTACTATCAAATCTTTGGAGGGGTCCAGGTTCACCCAACCCTTTGGCCTAAAGACTGTGGCCCTCCTCTGAACAGTCTCACCCTCCAATCACCTCCCGGACACATTGCTCTGGGCTTGTTCCCTGGAACCTCTGAGAAAGATCCTTGGGATGGCTTTGCATGCCTATGCCCAGTGTTTAGTGTTACACAGATGTTGTGCAACAGAGGAAACCCAGCATAGTCCTATGTCCTGATTGGATGTAAGATCAAGCTGAAATAATAAAGCCAAGCATCCACTCTTCTTCCCTTCCCCTTAAGCATACACTGTGTGGACATTTATAGTCCATCTCGGGGCAAAGAGTTGCATATTGGGTGTGCTGAAGACCAGAAAGCATTGGATCTAGCAGAGGAGAAATAATACTTAGCGTGTAGGCCCTGGTCTGGGACTCAGAGCAGGATTGGAGCTCTGGCTCTGACTCCCAAATAAAGCAGGATCTTGGTAAGTGATTCAAATGCAGATTCAGTTTTGATTTGTAGAAGAAGGGAGCTGGGCTAGGTACAGTCTTCCTAAACCAGTTTAAGGGAATTTAATAGGTGTGAAAAGATGAAAGACTAAGCAGAGTAAAATAAATTCCTGTTTTACTACTGGGGCTTGTCTTTGTCTTTAAAAAGCGGATGTGGCCCTGGCCGGTTTTCTCAGTGGTTAGAGCATTGGCCCACGAACCAAAGTGTCCTTGGTTCAATTCCAGGTCAAGGGCACATACCTTGGTTGCCGGCTTAATCCCCGGCCCTGGTCAGGGTTTGAATGGCAGGCAACCAATTGATGTGTCTCTCTCACATAGAGGTTTCTCTGTCCCCCACCCCCTTTTTAAAAAATTCAATGGAAAGAAATATCCTTGGATGAGGATTAAAACAATAAAAATAAAAAGCTGATGTGCCCCGTGAACCTCTTAGAGAACTGATATGGAGTATTTCCCAAGCTTAGTTAATCATAGGATTAGAGCCTTTCACTGTTCTCTGTGCAAAATTACCTCCTCAAATTGCTGTTCCATGAAACACAGTTTGGGAAAAGCTGCTTTGTAGTTTTCCCTCCAGCTCTAACATTCTAATATTCTAAGCATGTAAAAAGGCAACAAAAAGTTAAAGCCAGAGATGTCAAAGAGAGCTCGGGACTCAGGTCAGCAGGTAGTGAGGATTTAGAACAGTGCTGTTGAAACATGGATGTTCTGGCTGTAGGTTTGGGAGGCAGATGGAATAGTAAAGTAGAAGTGTTACCCAATGGGGTCTGGGTCAGACCAGGTCTGCCTTGGGCTGGCCTGGAGTGTGTGGGTTCTTGACTTTGTGAAGAAAAGATTTCACAACATGAGTCCAGGTGATTTTGAGAGTGCATACATTAAAGCTGGGGACAGTGAAACAAAGGAAGGCCTTAGGGTAAAGGAAGTCGGGCTGCTTTGGCTCTCTAGAGCAGTGGTTCTCAACCTGTGGGTCGTGACCCCTTTGGGGGTCGAACGACCCTTTCACAGGGGTCACCTAAGACCATCGGAAAACACATATATAATTACATATTGTTTTTGTGATTAATCACTATGCTTTAATTATGTTCAATTTGTAACAATGAAATTGGGGGTCACCACAACATGAGGAACTGTATTAAAGGGTCGCGGCATTAGGAAGGTTGAGAACCACTGCTCTAGAGACTTTATAAGAAAGAAGTGAGCCACACTAGGTTGCATGAACTCACTGAGAAGTGAAAGTCAAAGTGACAGAAGTGAGTTAGGGCAGGGCTGCTTTTAGCTCACTGGGAAGTTAGAGAAAAAGGGGGATCTTGGAGACAGGTTCAGGGGGTTAGCCTGGGACAAGCTCCTGCTGCCTGCTGCTCCCCTGGTTTCAAGTCTCGAGGGGACCCTTAGAGTTTAGGAAAAAGAAAATTAAAAAAAAGCCATGCACAAGAAAAGGCTTGGGCATACTCGAGAGAGAACCCACACTGGGTCCTTTGTCTTGAGGCTTCTGTCTCCCCTCTATTGTGGGAATCCTAGGGGAGGTCTCGAGGGAGGGCCTTAACAGCATATTCATGAGTTGTCCTTCAATTTGTTGATTTATCAAAATGAGTGTATAGAAGGGTCAGGGTCATTATCTGGTGAGTTTCATCTTTAAAGAATGTCATTGAAGAGGGACTGGGAGGGAGGCGGGTCTGCCTCCATGTGATCTGGAATGTGTAAACCATTTGCTCCTGAGTGTCCTCGGTTAGGGAAGATAAGACCTTGTGATTCACCAGGTGTCTGTAAATTGATCAAATTGTTTGGCCTTATTTCATTATTTTGTCTCAGTTTCCCTCATTCCACTTCCCAAAGGAATTTTCCTAGCTTCTTAGTAGCCTGCCTCAGAATAGTGCAGTGATGGCGAACCTATGACACGCGTGTCAGAGGTGACACGCAAACTCATTTTTTTGGTTGATTTTTCTTTGTTAAATGGCATTTAAATATATGAAATAAATATCAAAAATATGTCTCTGTTTTACTATGGTTGCAAATATAAAAAAATTTCTATATGTGACACGGCACCAGAGTAAAGTTAGGGTTTTTCAAAATGCTGACACGCCGAGCTCAGAAGGTTCGCCATCACTGGAATAGTGGAATTAAAATAACAACAACAGCAACAACAGCAAAATAACACTAATAAGTCTAGAATTAAGCAATTTTGCTATGAAGGGGGAGAGATGAACCGTTAGGGTCACAGAAACTTTCTGAGATAAGTTGAAACTTTTTTCCATGGAGATGTAGTGAAAGAACCTGGAACTGGGACTGCAGACCTGCATTCTAGTCCAAACATGTCAGTGACTGGATGGTTTGGGGCTGGTCACCTTACCTCTCTGGCATCAGTTTTCTCAGTTTGTAAAGGAGAGTCTATATACCTGTGGGATCCTTAGGTTTTAGAATTACACAACTTTGTTTACATCCAGTGTAAGTTCGTCGGGATTGCGTTTTTCACCAAGGCATTTGGTAAGTGAGGAAAGATGTCTGAAGAAATGAGAGCTGAGACCTAGATGAGAGAGAATTAGGTCAGAGAGCCTCCTTTACAAGCTCCGTGAGGACGGAGCTCTCTAGCTACTAGGAGTTCTCTACTGAATTGCACACAGACTAGAATCTAGATGGTATCTGTTCAGTTGGCTTCTTATGTTACCGGGGCTTAAATTCCCACCTAAACCCACAAGATGTCTGAACTAGATTGAGTAGTCATTACGACTCCTAAGAAATGTATTTACTTGATTAACTTTTCACCCAGATTTATGTGGGAGTTTTTTTTGTGCCTAGATAATTGCATTTTAGTGGGCTGTTTCCAATTTTTGTTTATTTGTAGTCTTGCAGCATTTTTTAGATTTGATTTTCTTGAATAGTTGCTAAGGTAAAATTAGTTTTAGTGATCTCATAATTATCAGACACGGTAATGTATGTCTTGGTAAATAGTTTCAGATATATGGGAAGCCGTGTGTTTTCAAGCATTATAAATATATACTTCTAAGTGTAATTATGGACACTCATTTATTCCACAAGGGCTTGGTGCACACATACTGTACGCCAGGCAATGTGCTAAGTGGTAGGGATGAAGCAGTGAAAAAATGCATTGTCATTATCCTATGGTGCTTATCTTCAAACAGAGAATTGTCTTTGTAAACATTCTCTCCCTCATTCACTTTTATATAATGACTAGAGGCCTGATGCACCCCCAGTGTCTTGGGTCCATTGGTTATGCTTATATGCATGCATACAAGTTCTACGGTTGATCTTTTACCCTCCCCAACCCTCCTCTGCCTTCCCGCTGTAGTTTCTTATCATTGATGTTTCTATCTCTCTCTCTCTCTCCCTTCCTCTCTGAAATCAATATATATATATATATATATATATATGAATTATATATATGAATTATATGTATATGAATTACATATATGAATAGCTATTCAGGAAGCTCTGATTCAGGCAGAAACACAATATTAAGATTAGGAGGCAAAGGCAAGGGGTATTTGAGGGAAAAGGAAAGGGGAACAATTACATCAGTGAAAGAAGGCATTTCTATAGGTGCAGATAAGCTGATATAGTGATGCTAATTCTAAAGAATGTTTAAAATTTTCAGTCTGGTAGTCATATCTGCTCTCTTATCTTTGCAAATGATTGTTCAGGACACAGTGTTGCTTTAGGCTCAGTCCAAAGGTTGTTTTGCTTTGTTTTAACATTTCAAAGTTTGAGGCATAAGATGTACAAGGCAGTTCCCATGGATGGCAGCTCAAACTCCATTTTAAGGTGGCTCAGTTTATATTATTACTAGTGGCCGGGTGCGTGCAGGTATGGTCCCTAGGCCTGGCCTGTAATCAGAGCCATCTTCCCTGGCTGCCAGCAGCCAGCCCTGCCCCCCGCCATCACCCAACCCCAGTTCTCTGTTCCCCATCGGGCAACTGGAGCCTGCCAGCTGGAGGGAGGGACTGAGAGCCCACCGCCTGCCGCCATCCACCCCTTGTTCCCCATTCGCCATCGGGGGATTGGAGCCTGCCAGTCAGAGGGAGGGGACGGAGAGTGGTCAGTGTGCCTCATAGCAACTGGTGGAGCTGTCGTTCTGATCATTCTGCTGTTTGGTTGATTTGCATATTACTCTTTTGTATATATAGATTATTTTTTAAAATATATTTTTTATTGATTTCAGAGAGGAAGGGAGAGAGAGATAGATATGTCAATGATGAGAGAGAATCATTGATTGGCTGCCTCCTGCATGTCCCCCACTAGGGATCAAGTTCGAAACCTGGGCATGTGCCCTTGACCAGAATCGAACCCGGGACCTTTCAGTCCGCAGGCTGATGCTCTATCCACTGAACTAAACCAGCAGAGCTATATTATTTTTTATATATCCAATACATAATATGAGAGGAGGACAGTATTTAATAATGCTAAGTTTTATTAACAGCACAATGGGAAATAACCTTATGCTTATGTTTCTTTATAAATCACTGGGTCACACACAATTCAAAACCCACAAAGAAACTGAGTCTTTACATTGAAGTTTTCTTACTGAAAATGCTTAACCACTATATATGTCTATGCGCAAGCAGTAAAATTTAACTATGCACCATTTAATAGTTATTCAGCAAAAATAATAAAGGCACAGCTAATGCAAGTAGTAATGTCCTGATTGCCAACACAGGCTACCTCGAACCCATCACTCTCCTCTGAAGTGTAAAGCTGATGATCTCTGGGTTATAAAACAGCATTTTTCTAGGCTTCTGCTTTCTCTGCACTAGGGAATGTCAGGGCTAAGGGAACTAAGGAATTAAGTACTGAGAATATGTTCAGTTTTAACTTTCACATGTAGTGCGATAGTATGATGAATGGGTCTCAAAATGGGAATATTTACTTTGTACCAACTTGACAGTCATTATAAGCCTCAATTTCCAATCCTCTCAGAAGAAATCATGAAAAAAAAATTAGTCTCAAGTTTAACTCTTCTTCACACTACACATGAAGGGTGTTTAGCTAAGTGCTAGAGTCAGGTGAACAGTAAAAACTGATAATTTACTAACCTGCTTATTGTGCCAAACTTATTTTGTCTTTTCAGTTGGGATTTATCTCTTCTAGCGGAACCAGACTTTTGCTTCCCTGGGTTTTGTACTGGGGATGAGGGGTGGGTGATGGAGAGGAGGAATAGATGTTCTTAGAAAGTGTCATAAAGAGGGAAAGGGGTGAAGGGGTTTGGGGGGGGCATCTGTAATACTTTCAACAATGAAGATTAGAAAGAAAAAAAAGGAAATATCATAAAGACCAGATTCAAAGTCATTAAATTAAGACTATTTTAACACATTGAAATACAGTGCTAACCCTATTTCTCTCAGGGCCAAGTAGTTCATCCCAACTTCCCAGCAAGCCTTTCTCTTCAATACCTTCTAAGTTAACATACTTTGTTCCCCTGTTTGGAATGTGGTCCCTCATTTTTTTTTTTTTCTGGCAAATGCTTATTTGCTCCTAGAAACTCAACTCAAATATCACCCATGCTGTGAACATGTTGCAAACTCCTCTGAGCAGAAATTGTTTCTTCTTTCTCTGTGTATGTACACAGGGTCCTTTCCCTACTATTGCCTTGCAGAGTATATATATATCCACCTTACATACTGTCGCTGAAGGATGGAGCCCATCTTTTTATTTCCGCTTGTCTCTGTACCAGTTTTGGTGTCTGATACATAAGTAAACACAAATGTTTGCTGAACAAGTGGATAAAAAATAGATATGGGCTCTTTTCCTCATGATGGGATATCTAATCTATCAATTCACAACAGATGGGATATCTAACCTCTAACTATAACCAATATAGTTATCTGTTCTATAGATATTTTGATTTAGACTTAATGTTAGATCTTAAACACGTTCAATCTACAACAAAACATCTAAACAGGATTGTGAGGTGTAGATTGCTTCACTTTCCTGAGTCTGTTAAATCAGAATCCCCTCCTGGGCTAGATTTAGAACCTCCGTTGTTAGCGACCTCCAGATCCTATCGCTGCAGCCTGCCTTCCTTCCTAAGCCTCTGGGATTGCTGGACCATCATCTCTCCTAAGGCTTCAGGCCAAGGAGCGACTGAAACTTCTGGCTGTAGAAATTCTAATTGCTGTAAAGCCACGGCTTTTGTACTAAAGCCAGTTTTCTTAGGCTCTGTTGACAGGCAATCTGGTCCTGTTGACCGGCCCAGCAGTCTGCTGGCACACGTGCTGCTGGAAGGGAAAATGACCTACTTCCCTTCTCCGCCCCGATTTTAAACCTTCTACTCGGAAGTGCTCGAAACCCGTGTGATGGGAGAGGCTCAGCGTTAAATAATGGTTCGGTTAGCGATTTTATGCTGAGCTCTGAGTAATGGCATTCGGAGCGATGGGGCAGTCGGCTGGGTCCTGGTGCTCACTCTGTCACTTGGAGCTTCATGATCCTGGGCAAGGCATTTAGCTTCAAGTGAGCATAAAATGAGTGTAATATCTGCTCTTCCTCTTTCACAGGTTCTTTGAGACTGAAACAAGGGAAAGTTCAAACGGTCATAAACTGTAAAGCATTGTACAAAAGAGTCATTATTGGGCTTCTTAAAATTGATTATGTATTTTATGTAGTATGCATTCATTCATTCATTGTAATCGCATGCGGAAGGTACACAAGGGTGTCTTAATTTAGTGTAATTCATCTGACTCTGGCTCTTCCGACATCTGTAGGTGTCTATAAAAATCATTTGCCCATGACTTTTGGGTTTACCTGCCACTTAAGAAGCCATTTCTCAAAGGTCACATCTAATTTGCTGCTTCCTGCACTTTACATGAAGAGGAAGGTTTATCTCCCATCTGGAGAAGCCTGTAGAACTAAACACACTTGGGAAGTCAGGCAGAGGGCGTGAGTGGGCGGGCTCTGCGTTGCCATCTAGCCGAAGGAAGCTTGGGAGGTTGGTTGAGGACTGGAATTCCTTTGTGCTGCCCTTTAGTCAGCTGCTATCGGGAACACTCCAGTGAAAACAAATGCTGCTTGTCCCGGAGACCAAGGGAGGCGTTCAGCAGCCGCAGTGGCCCCGTGAAGGGCATTTGTTTATGACCAGCTCTGTCTGAGGCTCTGGAAAACAATCGATTGCCAAGACTCAGGCCTCATCCCAAGGAGCTTACAATCTAGTTACTGCTGTTATAGATAACAGGTGTGAGTATGAAAGAACTCGAATTAATTTTTTAAAGTCTCCTTTCAGCTGTCATGTGCGTGTGTCTGGAAGGTAGAGAGTGAGATGGAACAGAACCGAGAAAGGGGTGAGAGAGAAAAGGCCCAGAGAAGGCTTGAGAGAGAAACGTGCCGCTGAGGAAGAGCTGGAGGAAGGGAGAGAGGGGGGTGCCTCCTGGGCCCAAGTGGTCAAGGCTAGAGCTGCTCTGCTACGGCTGCTGACCCTGGGGGAGGCATGTACTTTCCACGAGCCTCAGTTTCCCCTTGTGTAAATATGGGAAACTACACGTGCGTTCCAGATGTAAAATCTCCCAGTTTTATGATATAGGTTTGAGAATAAATTGACTGGTGAGTGGCAGTGGAGGGTGATGGTGAAGGTTTCTGGAACCAGAATGCTTCTGTTCAAATCCAGCCCACTCCTTTCTGCCTGTGTGACCTTGGGCTAGTCGCTGGACACTGTTGGGCCGAGATACCTCCACCCTGAGGACACTGACTGGCAGACAGCCCATGTCAGTATGTCTGAGCTATTATTATACTCCTTGGACATGTCTTGACAGAAGATGCGAGGCTTTTGGAACTAAGCAAGTACTTTGTCTTCTGTGTGACAGTAAAAAAACAAACAGGTTTAGGAACTGGAAAGAAAAAAGCTTGTCCTTTTTCTGCTCCCCCAGATTGAATTGGGAGGGAGAGAACACACGAAAGGCTTTAGGGTGTCGGATCCCTCTGAGCTCTTTCCTTTCTCTGTTCTAGGTTACCTTGTTAACTGAGAGGTGGTGAGGCTTTTCTTTGTAGCTTGTAATGAAATCCTTGGATACAGAACTAAACAAATTTGAAATTCTGTAGTAGAGTCATCTCCTCTGAGAACCCTACTGTGCTTCCCAGGTTGTCTTAACAATTCCCCCCAGTGCCTTGCTATATGGACAAGAGTGCTGCTATGCCCCACACAACTCTTTTGGTCCTTGCTTACTCTCAGAGTGTGGGAAAGAAGGTTTCTTTAACCAACACAGTGTTGAGTAAAAGAAATAAGGGAGGAAGGGCAGGTATAGGAAGGGTACCTAACCAGATGGGGACCTACCAAAGTCCTGAGCAAGGCTCCTGCCAGTTCAGGGCCTCCAGAGAGAGGAGGCAACAACAGGGGATGTGGATTTACTTCTCACGTGTGCTCTGTCTTCCCTCTGGGACCCTGGGGCCCAGAGAACTTCGGAACTGTGCCCAGGTCATGTAGCCAATAAATAATAGAGCCAGGACTTGGCCTTGGTTTCTGTCCAAGGTCTGGGCTCTTTCTTCTCCCTCCTATTTCCTTTACCCTTTCTAACCTTGTTTGAAGAATTTCAAGGCAGGATAATGAAAAGTGACTCTTCACAACCTTTTCTTGGGAGGAAGGCTGGAAGATGGGGGTTTATATCACTTAGAGGGCTCTGCTCCCCTGAAGTCCTTGTATATCTCCCAGCTCAGGACCGTGCAGCCGGTGAGTCAGCGTGGCTCCCAGCGGATGTGAGAGTGACCTTGGCAGTCACCGCAGCTAAGCTCAGGTCGTGAGCCTTTATTCTATGACAGTCTGAAATGCTATGAGGGCCTTACATGAGCAAATGAAAAGAGCATTATGAGAATGGATATTTTAAGTTCTATGCCGGGAAGGCTTTAAAAAGCACTCTAAAGCAGTTATGATGATCACCCTAATTTTGCAGGTGGAGAAACAGAGGCAGAGAGAGGTTTGGTGACTTGCCCGGAATCACCCAACTAGTAAAGTGTGAGCCAAGATTGGACCTTGGCCGACTGACTTCCTAGTCCACACCCTAAACTAGTATGTAGTGCTCTGGATGAGCAGGGAAAGGGGTGAAGTAGAGAGGCAATGGAGTGCTGGGTCGCGGGGTTGGACCTGATTTGTAGCTCTTGCTAATTTCCATGGTGTAAGTACTCCCACCACGGCCAATTTCAAACTATTGACCTGATGTCAACTGACTTGTAGATTTCAACAGTTGATTTTTGTGACCTGGAGTTAGTTCTAGCACACCACTGAAGGCCATTGCCAAAGAAAACAGCAGGTACAGGATAAAATAAAATTATGTAAGTTGTACTTGAGTACATGTGACTCCAGAGAAGTGGAAAGTACAAGGGTTGGGGTGGTGAGAGATGGGGGTTGGAACGGAGAGTGGTATCAGACTGGAATGTCAAGTGCACTGTGTTTATTTTTTCTGTAGAAAACTGGAAGTCAATGGAAGTTTTTAAGTAGCCAGGTAATCTGAGCAGCCTTTTAGGGTCAGAACTCTGATAAGCAGTAAGCATCAGGTTATAGAATTCAGGTTAGTAGGCAAACACAGGAAATAATGAGCATATAATCAAGGCAGCAGTACAAGTTGGGGGGTGGAGGCTGGGGGTAGAACAAGATTCAGAAGTTGTTGGCAGGTGGAATTGACACAGATGGATGATTGATTGCTTATCATGTGAGGGAGAGAAGGAGCTGGAGAAAATACAGGTGTCCCCTGCTGTGCCACTTTGCTTTTATGAAAGGCCTACATTAGTACCTGTTTTCACTAACCTAAAGGAAGGAAGGATTTCATTTTTATGAAAAATGGTAAAAAGCAAAAACAGCATTCAGCGTTTGTTTTGCAGAGAGCCCTCGTGGAGGTAGCACACACCCCAAGCAGCGAGAGTGGCACCCCAGTTACACTCAGTGTCCTAGCATCAAGCCACCGTAGCTTTGTACTGTGCCTGTGAGCATCTGGGCTTTTTCCCGATTTATGTTGTGCATCCATTAGCAAAATGTGTCCTAAGGTATTATTAGGAAAGCCTAAGGGAGCTTGTAAGGCTGTTACACTTATCGTAAAACTGGACTAAAAATATGTTTCCATTTAAATGAATGGTAATTGCTTCTTCGCTTCAGGCCATTTCAGCTTCTGAAAGCTTTCATAGGAATGCTCTACTTTCAGATAGCAGGAGAAACCCTTAGCAAGGATTGTCCCCAGCTTGAAAACTAGAATTATGGTCAGATCGTTAATAAAGAAGGGAGTTGCTGAGTTGGGGGTGGAGAAGGAAGGGTAGAACCTGTTCATTTTCAAGAGCTTTTAGGCTAGATCAAGCATGTCAAACTCACAGCCGGTGGGCCGCATGACATGCTTGGGCTAGATCCTGGAGATGGTTGGAAATAGGCACCTGCGGCTTAAGAACCACTGATCGGGAACTGGAGAGAGAAATTTGGAAGTCACCGGCCTATGGACAGAGGTCCTAGCCATTCAGTTTAATAGGCTGCTAGTTAGTAAGCACTTCCTGTTTGCTAGGCATTGTGCTGTAGAAGGACATTGGTTTCCTCAGGGAAAGCAGGAATTGTGCAGTTGAATAAAATTTAATAATGGAACCTTGAGGAACACCATTATTAAAGGGCCAGTGGGCAGGAGAGGAAGGAATAATCAATAAAAGACAAGGCTCCCCACCCCCCCCAAAAAAAGAGGTATTAATTATTACTATGATAAGAGAAAACAAGACTGGAGAAGTTAAGGGGAAGAGAGTTTCACGAAAGAGCAAGCTGTTAGATGCCTGCAGTGCAGCCAAGCAGGTCATGGGCTTTGGCAGGGGGTGATGGGGCCATTGGTGAATCTCATAAGACAATGGGGTCGGAGGTATCCGGCCAGAAGCCAGATTGTAATGGGTTGCCTTCAAAGAGGGCGGCCTTTGAAAAGTCGCTGTCTTTGGGGTAAAGACAGCACTGATCTCAACAGAAAGCACGTTCTCTTTAGAGGTAAATGCCCTCAGCTTTTCTGCCTACCAACTATCATCTCACCAGCCACTGCCTCCCAAGGCCAGCCCTTTTATCTGTCTCCAGAACCTCTCTCCTCCTTCTTCCTTCAGGGGCTCACTTCACTTATTATTTCTTTTCTCTTCTGGAACCTTTGTCTCTGCTTGTTTACAGGCTCTTTCCCTACAAGCATGCTCAACTTTCATCTTTAGAAAAAAAGGTTTCCTGGTTTTCTTTACTTTCCCCCTCAGCCTCTTGTCCTACTGCCTTCTCTACAACAGTGAAAGCACTCCTCCACATTCACCATGGCTATTGCTTCACTCCCACTCACTCTGCAACCCATCAGTGCCTGGCTTCCAGCCAGGTCTCCCACTCAGCTGTACTCATTAGGTTCACGGATGATCCCATGACCCCACTGTCAACACCAGTGGTCCGCTTGGCCTCTCTGCAGGCATTTAACAGCTTGCCCTTTCTTGAAACTCTTTCCCCTCAACTTCTCCAGCTTCTTGTTTCTCTTGGCACACTAATCATTAATGCCTCCTCTTTTTTAGGGGGTAGGAGGGGGGCGAGGAGATAGGGACGGGGAAGGTCTCTTAATGATTGGTTCTTTCTCTCCTGTCCACTATCCCTTTAAATGATGCTGTTCCCAAGGTTTCATATTTTATTTTGTTCAGCTTTACAATTCCTGCTTTCCCTGAGCAAATTGACTCCCCCTCTCCGGTGGAAATAGAGATCCAGCCCCAAGCAAG
Source organism: Myotis brandtii (assembly GCF_000412655.1). NCBI lineage: Eukaryota > Metazoa > Chordata > Mammalia > Chiroptera > Vespertilionidae > Myotis > Myotis brandtii. Next base: position 400,034 of record NW_005355087.1, read on the forward strand.
TGAAGGAGTGGGTTTTTTTTAATTTTTGTAATCTGGGTAGGAATAGGAAAGAGGACTTCGATGTCTTCCTATTCTCACTGGAGGAGAGTGGTGCTGAACACTTGTAAAGCAAAGTGTGGGCAGGGGCAGAAATTGAGGTGTGGAACACTTGTCCCACACACAAATACCTGTGTGCCTTTCCTCCCCCTTTCTCCTTCTCCAAACTACTGATCATTCTTTAAACCTCAGTTCAACTCGGCCAAGACCGTCTTCAGGCAGCCTCTACACACAGCCTCTGTCTCTTCTCTCCTACTTTAAGGTGTACATCTCTTATTTTGAAGTTTCTACATCTATTGTGTCTAGTATGTTCCCACTTTCAGGGCCTGTGAAACTTTCCTCTTACCCCGGGAGTCCTGGCTGGTTAAATAATTCAAATCACACACTGCAGCCTAAGAGGAGAAAATAAAATTTTAACACATGTGCATGGGGAATTCACATAAGCATGAAATTCCAAAGATGGGCAAAATGAGGCCTATATGTCATTTTGGACTAAGGAGGGGGAGGTAGGCAATTCACAGGGAGATGAGAAAAGCAACTCTTTCCACTTCCCTTTTAATTTCTGAAATGAGCCTATATATCTAATTTTCCTTCCCAAGTCACCTGTAATTTCACGATTCTGATGCTGATCTTTGATGTTTGTAACACTGTTCTCCTTCGGCAAGTCCTAAATGATATATACTTATTACAAAGAGATCTAAAAAAATCAGCATTTTTGAAGAACTTTATAATGTCTCAGTAATGATGCTGTTCCCAAGGTTTCATATTTTATTTTGTTCAGCTTTACAATTCCTGCTTTCCCTGAGCAAATTGACTCCCCCTCTCCGGTGGAATTTATCATATTGCTAAAAGCCTTCAGAAACGGTGATCAGATAGCCGGAGTCAGGTTGGATTAGAGATCCAGCCCCAAGCAAGTGAAGGAGTGGGTTTTTTTTAATTTTTGTAATCTGGGTAGGAATAGGAAAGAGGACTTCGATGTCTTCCTATTCTCACTGGAGGAGAGTGGTGCTGAACACTTGTAAAGCAAAGTGTGGGCAGGGGCAGAAATTGAGGTGTGGAACACTTGTCCCACACACAAATACCTGTGTGCCTTTCCTCCCCCTTTCTCCTTCTCCAAACTACTGATCATTCTTTAAACCTCAGTTCAACTCGGCCAAGACCGTCTTCAGGCAGCCTCTACACACAGCCTCTGTCTCTTCTCTCCTACTTTAAGGTGTACATCTCTTATTTTGAAGTTTCTACATCTATTGTGTCTAGTATGTTCCCACTTTCAGGGCCTGTGAAACTTTCCTCTTACCCCGGGAGTCCTGGCTGGTTAAATAATTCAAATCACACACTGCAGCCTAAGAGGAGAAAATAAAATTTTAACACATGTGCATGGGGAATTCACATAAGCATGAAATTCCAAAGATGGGCAAAATGAGGCCTATATGTCATTTTGGACTAAGGAGGGGGAGGTAGGCAATTCACAGGGAGATGAGAAAAGCAACTCTTTCCACTTCCCTTTTAATTTCTGAAATGAGCCTATATATCTAATTTTCCTTCCCAAGTCACCTGTAATTTCACGATTCTGATGCTGATCTTTGATGTTTGTAACACTGTTCTCCTTCGGCAAGTCCTAAATGATATATACTTATTACAAAGAGATCTAAAAAAATCAGCATTTTTGAAGAACTTTATAATGTCTCAGATTCACTAGAACAGTGGTTCTCAACCTTGGCTGCACATTAGAATCACCTGGGAATCTTCTTAAAATCCTGATTTCTGGGCCTCATCCTCCGGAAATTCTGTTTCTTTGTTACTAATGTTGTGGCCCCACCCCATAACAAAGAAACAGAATTTCCGGAGGATGAGGCCCAGAAATCAGGATTTTAAAAAGATTCCCAGGTGATTCTAATGTGCAGCCAAGGTTGAGAACCACTGCACTAGAAGATATACTGGAATCTTACAAGTTAACTTAAACGTAAGTTATAAGTTAGCTTAAAGTTGCTGATGGCCAGCCCTGGCCAGGTGGCTCAGTTGATTGGAGTGTCGTCCCTCGCACTAAAGCAGCGGTTTTCAACCTGTGGGTCGCGACCCCTTTGGCGGTCGAACGACCCTTTCACAGGGGTCGACTAAGACCATTCTGCATATCAGATATTTACATTACGATTCATAACAGTAGCAACATTACAGTTATGAAGTAGCAATGAAAATAATTTTATGGTTGGGTCACAACATGAAGAACTGTATTTAAAGGGCCAGAAGGTTGAGAACCACTGCTCTAAAGGGTTTTGGGTTTGATCCCTCGTCAGAGCACATATGGGGAGCAACTGATCTACCTAACTGTTCCATTGGCTTTGCATGGAGCAATTCTAAAATGAATCTTATCTTACCTTCCCTGACTGTTCTGCCCGTGTTCTCCGTTTCTCATACCCCAGGTGAAAACCCTGGGCATCTTTGAATCTCTTCTTCGTGTCCCTCTCCCCTGCCTACCTGCCTCACAGCCCCTCCTCTCTATGAGCAGTTGCGAAGGCCCATCAACTCTGACTCGGTGATCCTGCTGATGTTCCCGCCCCCGTGTTCTCCAGGGGCAGACCCTCATTTTCTCTCCTGCAAACAACTGCCTGGCTCTTATAGCAGTTGCCCTTGCCTCCAATCTCTTCTCTTAAACCACCCTATTGTGTATACACTTCAGCTGCATAATTCTTCCTAAAGGATAATCTCATAATATCAATAATACAGTGTCCCACAATCTTTGTTGTTTTATTGAACACTAACTAAGGTCTACACGTGAGAGCATTTACTCTGCCAGCAGCTTTCCTGCTGCACTTCCCGTCAGACTGGATTGTCCGTCCTTTCTGCCAGAAGTTGCTGCTGGTGGCCCTTAGACTGGATTTGGCCTGCAGGCATGTTTTGTTTGGTTTCCAACTTAAAAAAAATTTAATCTGAATCGATGCTTTAAAATCAAAGGAATTTTCTTCAGAGTTAAAGTCTCAAAGTACAGGGAACTGTGAAAGCTTCAGAAAAGATGGGAATTTGGGTAAAGGGAGGGAATCAGACAAGACTTAAATTCTTACCTATTTAAGTTCTCAGTACATCTTTTACCCACCTTTAAAACAAATATATATATATATGGGGCCAGGCACATAATTTGGGTAGGAGGGAATCAGACAAGACTTAAATTCTTACCTATTTAAGTTCTCAGTACATCTTTTACCCACCTTTAAAACAAATATATTATATAGCCGCGAGCCTGGCTTCTGCCTGCATTGAGTGTCTGCCCCCTGGTGGTCAGTGCACATCATAGCGACCCGTCATTCTGCCGTTCGGTCAATTTGCATATTACCCTTTATTATATAGGATATACATATATTTACTGATTTTAGAGAGGAAGAGAGAGATAGAAACATCAATGATGAGAGAGAATCATTGATCCGCTGCTTCCTGCACGTCCCACACTGGGGATCGAGCCCGCAACCCGGGCATGTGCCCTGATCTGGAATCGAACCGTGACCTCCTGGTTCATAGGTCGACACTTAACCACTGAGCCACGCAGGCCAGCTACTCTCCTTCCAGAGGTTAATCATGACCATAGATTTTTATGCAGATAAATGGTCCATGAAAATTTCTTTTTCTATAATAGGCAGAAGTAAAGCAGGATTTAGAGAGGAGAATTTAAAAACTGTTTGACAGAATGGAATGACCATCACTGAAAAAGGTGGAGAACCACTGACGTAGAATACAGCCTCTGAATCCAGGAAATGATGCAGTAGTCAGTTGCAATAGAAGCTCTAAGCATTTAATGTGGTTGGCTCATGTTGAAAGTTGACCACGTGCTAAGTTAGTTATGTGTGTGGGTATCAGTGTACTGTGGCTTTTCCCCAGCCTCCCTTCCCTTTTGATGTAAGCATACAAATGAATTTTTAGAGATAATTATTTTGCATCTCTTTAACCTGAAATAACTTTAGAACTTGGTAATCCTCATCGTCCTACTTACAAATGTACATCAGGGGGGAACGGTTATCTCAGTTTCTGTAGAAAAATTGCACTACCTATCCCCCTGGCTGACTCCAGAAGATGCAGCGATCTTCTGGATCAGAGGTAGACTACTCACATTAACCATATAAGGCTTAGTGTGTACCAGCCACTATTCTAGGTGTTTTTTCTTTTTTCTTTTCATGAACACTGGCCAGTGGATTTAGAACACAGTGCTTTCCAACTCTTTTCATGGCAGGCATATGTATTGCATAATAATATTTATATGGGACACTGGGATAATGGGCTCAGGAGTTTGGCTGCCCAGGGGCTGAGGGGTTCTGGGTGACAGTACATGGGTGCTCTCTTCACTGTGCGCCATGCACACTGTGCTGGGAAGCTGTGTGATGGGGTATTGCAGACTTTATCTAGTCCTGATTTCTGCTGGTAGCTTTGCTTCCTGGATCGTAGGATGGCATTAAATATTTCGCTAATCATCAGTGTTCTGTTTCGTGGTCTACAGAAGGGCACTGTTACTCTCCAGCTGCTCCCCTTCCGGCGGTTAAGAGCCGCTTGGAGAAAGTTCACACACGTGTGTCTGACAAGTTTCCAATCACTCTGACCCTTCTGAGCCTCTCTGGCTTGACCGGTCTCTGCTGCTTCTAAATCTCTGTCTTTGAAACACAGCTAGGAAGTCCCGTAGGGCGGTCAGTTTTACAAGTGCACTCAATAGGAAGGGCCTGTATAAGAGGTGAAGAGAGGAGTGCATTCCACAAGGTCTTCGCTGAGGGGATGACTTGGGTCTCTTCTCTCGATGCTCCTTCTCCACCAAATAACTTTCTGTGAACATTTAATGCGGAGCTCGATGCCCTCGGGGCTCCGAGGGGAAGCGAGGGTGCTGTATGTTCTTTGCACGTTCCTGAAAAGATCCTGGTTGGGATCCTGGCTTAGCTTGCTTCTAAATGCCAGGGTTGCAGTCGACTCTGCTCTTCCCTCTCACACCTTATTCCTTTCCCCTACTCTCAGACAGACTTAAATATACAAGTTTAAAAATACTTAAAGTAAATATAAAACTTTCCTCTTACTTGCATTTAAATAAGGTATATTTCCTTCACTCCTTCTACGCTTTTGAACTGTGATGTGCTGGTGGAAGAAAAAACAAAAAGGACTGAATCCTGGAATTCATGAGTTCCAGGTTTCAGTCCCGGAACTGCCACTTACCATCTAAGTGAGCAAGTTTATTTCATTTCTACGCCTTTGTGATAAGAGGGGAGTGAAGATACCTGTCCCAGTCCCCTCTCAGAGCTGATTTTGAAAAATCAAAGGGAATCTAATGTATGAAAATAATTATGTAAGCTCCAAAAGCAATTTGTTACTGTATTAAAAGTGGCAGCAAGTCCTTGTAAGAATTTAAATACTGAGCGTTGGTGAGTATGGCTCTGGTGATGACAAAATTGACCCGCCCTCCCCTCTGTATTCCCTTCCTCACCCTGCAGAGTAACCTGATGCACTACCTGGGCCTGAGCCATCACCTGCTCGCACTGAATTTTATCATCGGTTCTTTTGGCAAGAAAAGCGCATGGTCATCTGCTCAGGTGAACGTGACCGACACTGACTTTGACGGCGTGGAAGTCAGAGTGTTTGAAGGCCCTGCAAAGCCAGGAGAGCCACTGAAACGCAGCGTTGTTTATATCCACGGGGGAGGCTGGGCCTTGGCAAGCGCAAGTATGTCCTGGTCCTCTTAAGTTTCTTTGGGGTTGTGGTTGGCCCTGGGAGAGAGGTGTGTGTGTAATTGAGTTTGACTTTCTTATTGGGTAAAGAGAGGGGGACCATTTGACTTGGTCCCTGTGGGCAGTCCCAGTTGCCCCTATTATCCTAGCAGAAGTATTAGTGGTGTGTCCTTTTCATGCTTGAAAGTGTCCTGGTTTCGATGATTATACCCTACATCAGTGATGGCGAACCTATGACACGTGTGTCAGAGGTGACACGCGAACTCATTTTTTTGGTTGATTTTTCTTTGTTAAATGGCATTTAAATATATAAAATAAATATCAAAAATATAAGTCTTTGTTTTACTATGGTTGCAAATATCAAAAAATTTCTATATGTGACACGGCACCAGAGTTAAGTTAGGGTTTTTCAAAATGCTGACACGCCGAGCTCAAAAGGTTCGCCATCACTGCCCTACATAAAGGTTTTTGCCTATTTGCTTATTTGTTTGTTAATTAAGGTAGACTGTTTTGAAAGTATTTCCTGGGACCTAAATCATAGACTAACTTATTACAAAGTGCTGGCAATAGCGTTCTGCACCCAAATAAGGTGGGATTTCATTGTGTTTTGAGGACCCCTTTTCTATGAAATAGAACAGGTGTTCCCGAATGCACATGTTAACTCATCTACATTTCATCTGCTTATGAAACCAAGGGTGGAAATACAAAAGTGTGCCACCGTGCAAAGGAAGTGCTCTTACAGAGTTCAAGAATGGTCTCTTTAGGGTAGAATTTCTTTCATGAGCAGAACGGGATCAAAATGGCACGCTGCCAGGTGGAGCAGCGGGCAGAATGCAAACCGGGGAGGAAGTGAGGGCCTTATCGCCACCTGCGATTTTCATGGAGCTACTTCCTCATCTTCAACCTGGAGCTTTGGCATCTGGTTCTCGTTTGCTTGCTTGTTTTGTTTTAATAACATATTTTTTTTATGAGGGAAAGGCCGAAAGTATAGCTCTTTATAGCAATCCCATTTCGTTTAACTCCATATTCATAATTTTTTAATTGTTGATTTGTTGACGTTTTCAAGAGATGTTTACTGAGCAGGTGGGTTTGCCTAGGACTGAGAGGTTTCCTGAAGGGCAGGGCTTCCGGTACAAAAACTCAAACAGTTGCATGCAAACCTGTACCTGTGCTCACTCTACTATGTGCTAGGTGGTGGGATATAAAAAATAATAAAACAGAATCTTTTTCCTAGAAAAGAATGAGTCTGTACCATGGAGCACTTGCCAGGTGAGACATACACTGGAGGCCGGGAATGGTGTAGATTATAAGAGCCAACCTGGCCTTTTCCGTATTAATTTTGACTGATCACTACTGTCAGAGGAAGCATCAGGCTGAGGGAGGTGTCTAGATGGTTATGTTGTTATTTAACTTCTAATTCTAAGACTGCCTTGGAAAGCCTATGGATAAGGTGATATTTTGGCTTTTTGTTGACACAGTATGCTCTTAATATATTGGGAGAACAGCTAAGGGATTGATTTTTTGCATAATAAAATTGCTGCTGTCACGGCAAATCTTTGGATTCTCTTTCTAAGAACTGCTAAGAGTTCTTAAAATTTTAGTTTGTTATGTGTTGATTTAAACAAAATACCACATTCTTCAAATTGGTGATTTTCCTGAATTACATAAAATGCGGGTGTTAAAAGAGAAAATTTTTATGGTTCTCAGGAGAAAACTGCTTATTGGCTGTGATTTTTGGAAAGACATACATTTGAAGAGCTGCAAAATGAATTTGGTGCATTTCATAGAGTCCATTATGAAACAAATGTCTAGTTAGTTAAAAGCACATTCAAAGGCAATCTGATATAGATTTCCTGTTATTATATAGCAACTTCATTTTATCAGAAACTGATTTAAATTCTGCATTTGTATACGTAACTGTATTAAGGAGATATATGGTCACATTTGCTTTTTATTGTTAATAACTTCAGCCCAAGTCTAAAAGGGTTTCACAATTAGCAGAATTGAAGAATAGACAGTATTAAATAACTTGTTTAATAGTGATTGCTCCTTTGTTTCCTTTAGAAATCAGATATTATGATGAACTGTGTACAGCAATGGCTGAGGAGTTGAATGCTGTCATTGTCTCCATTGAGTAAGTAATTAATACTAGTCATAGAAAAAAATTTTAAGAAAGGATCCTAGATAACTGTACAGTTACTTTAATTTAAAAGTGATAAAATAAAGTCTAAAAATAAAGGCCCAGAGAGGTGAGGTGATTTTCCCAAGGTTACACAAAATGATTTCAGATATAACTTAGAATTTCTCTCTTTATAATGCCTCAACTTATTTATTTTTTTTTATTTTAGTTTTGGAAACTTCTGGAAAATGAATTAATTAAAATTGAGTGGTATATACAGTCAGTTATCTATAGCATATAAGCTTGATTACTGCTTTTTTATTGATTTCAGAAAGGAAGCAAGAGGGGGAGAGAGAGAGAGAGAGATAGAAACATCAATGATGAGAGAGAATCATTGATTGGTTGACTCCTGCACACCCTACACTGGGGATCGAGCCTGCAACCTGGACATGTGCACTGACCGGGAATAGAACCGTGACCTCCTGGTTCATAGGGATTTCAGAAAGGAAGCAAGAGGGGGAGAGAGAGAGAGAGAGATAGAAACATCAATGATGAGAGAGAATCATTGATTGGTTGCCTCCTGCACACCCTACACTGGGGATCGAGCTGGCAACCTGGACATGTGCCTTGACCGGGAGTAGAACCGTGACCTCCTGGTTCATAGGTCGACGCTCAACCATTGAGCCACTCTGGTTGGGCTGATTACTGCTTTTTTAAAAACTAAAAACCAATCAGCATTTTGAGAAAATCTGTCCTGCAACCATGAGTTGTAAAAGTGATTCTCCCGGACTCAGGTTCTGTAAGTCAGACCTTGTGAACAGTGATGAGTTCAACGAATCTTCGTCGGTGTAGTTATTATTGTCATTATTAGTAGTGATATTAGTATCGATCTTTTGAGTTGCTCCTACCAGTTATACATTAGCCATCTTTCTGGGAAACTAAGCAGAATGTGAGTGTTTATACCAGATGTGGGGATAGTGATAATTCAAAACCATGGTACCCGTTCATGGTACCTGTTCTGTGGCGGACCTGGTGCAGGTGCTGTTGCACACCCGTCTCTCCTCCTTGCCATCTCATGTCATCCTTTCAGCTAGGCCTTCCCTGACACCCCCATTTAAAATTGCAACCCTTCATTTATATAGATTTCTAGTCAACGTGGGCTCATCTATAGTAATAGAAGAAAGAACAGTGGTGGCTTGGGGACAGATTGGGGAAGCGGGTGGTGGAAGGGATAGATTACAAAGGGACAGGAGGAAACTTGGAAGGGTGATGGCTATGTTTATTATCTTCATTGTGGTGGTGGTTTCCAGGGTGTATACATATGTAAAAATCTATCAAGTTGTCCATTTTAAATGTGTGTACTTTATTTTATGTCAACTATACCCCCAAAGAGCTGTAAAAACACTTAAAAATGTAAACTGATAGTAAGTAAAAATATTAATAAACAATGAAAATTTCAGATGCAGACACAACTCTACCTACCAGTTCTTCCCCCTCCATTCACAGATAGAACCGCATTCCAAAAATAAAAAAAAAGAAATTACAACCCACTTTAACTCTGCTTTATTTTTCTCCAAAACTGTCATCAGCATCTGACAGATCATAAACTTATTAGGTATTCATTGTACTGAATGGAAACGGACAATGTACGTTTCATTAAGGCAGAGGTTTGGGAGATTTTTTGCCTCTTTTGTTCATTGCCTGGAAACATTCTTGGCAGATAGTGGGCATTCAATAAATATTTGTGGGATGAATGAATAGACTCTTGCTTAATCCTCATATAAATCATCCAAGAGAAGTATTTTGATATTTTCCTCACAGATGAAGAAATTGATGCCGGAGAAGTTAAGTAACCTGCGGGAGGTCCCACAGCTCGCTAGTCGCAGGGCTGGAGTGGGGAACTGAGCCAGGCCAAACCGTTCCGAGGCCCGGCAGCAGGCCAGTCCTGGAGGAAGCTGGTGATGGCCAGTAACAGTGTGACAGTGTTACGACACCATCAGCCACTCTCCATGCCCTGAGCTTACCCAGCTCCCCTAGTCCTTCTACCTCTTTCTGCCAGCAGATTTCCCTCCTTGCCCCCAACCCAGATCAGAGACCTCAGAGAATCCTTTCTTCTGCAGCCCGTGGAAGGGCTGGTCTCCCGAGTCCTGTGGGCAGCCCTGACCCTGTGCACAGAAGCCGTGGAGCCACCTGGAGTGGTGCTGTGGCTGCTTCCTCAGCAGAGTGGCCTCTCAGGGAGGCCTCCCAGGTCACTCCAGGGACCTCGGGGAAGTGTGGTAATGCAGGAACCTTCACTTAAGTGATGATGTCATCTGGCCCAGGCAGCAGGCCAGAGGAAACCAGGGCTGTGTAAGCTGCTGAGCCTCAGTACGGAGCGAGGTCCCACAGCTCGGTGCTGGGGAACCAGCCTCGGAGCCCCTTCTGGGGTTTCCTGTGTAGCCCCAGCTCCTCAAAGGCCTGGGGGAAGGAGGAAAGTTGGCCCTGCTTTCCTTGGCACCATGAGGATTCTCCACCCAGGCCTCACCCTCCAGGGCTTCCATATAAGCAGTTGGCAGCATGCCTGCGTTCTTCCGACACGCCCTTCCCCACCTGTCAGCATCTGGTTTAAGTAAAACAGGTGTTCTCAGGCTTATCATCAAACACACAAGGATGGATGAGATGTTTTTGAAGAATATTTTTTTTTTTAAGAACTAAAACATGGAGGGACCACTTCCATTTTTTACTTTCCGTAGGGCCTAATGTAGCTTCCATAAGTTTTTTCAGCTGGGAGGCATGCAGCTGTGGGCCATTATCATTACTCACAACTGCGTGACCTCAGGCAAGTCATTTAACCTCACGTGCAAAGTGGGGTTAGGATTCTTTTGTGTGTGTCGCAAATGTGAGCTGCTGGGACAGAAATCATGCCTTCTTTCCTTTGGGTCCCCATCACCCAGCACAAGGCTTAGCACATGTATGTGAGGCAAATATACTTTGAGTTGAGTTGTCAGGAGAATCAGTTTGGACAATTGAGATAGAAGGGCTTCGGATACCCAAAGGTGCTAGACCAGGGGTGGGCAAACTTTTTGACTCGAGGGCCACAATGGGTTCTTAAACTGGACCGGAGGGCCGGAACAAAAGCGTGAATGGAGTGTTTGTGTGAACTAATATAAATTCAAAGTAAACATCATTAAAAAAAAGGGTTCGGTTTTTTTTTTTTTAGTTTTATTCATTCCAAACGGGCCGGATCCGGCCCGGGGGCCGTAGTTTGCCCACAGCTGCTTTAGACTATGGTTGTTTTGGTGTCACACAGTATATAGGATTAGATAACAAAACAATGTAATCTACAGTGTTGGACAAGTAAGGATGTGCCTTAACAGATCTGCTCCTAAAAGCACTTGCTAAAAATGAACACCTTCATAACTGTAATGTTGCTACTGTTATGAATCGTAATGTAAATATCTCATATGCAGGATGGTCTTAGGTGACCCCTGTGAAAGGGTCGTTCGACCGCCAAAGGCGTCACAACCCACAGGTTGAGAACCTCTGGTCTGGAGGATTAGTGCTGTAGCCCACAGAATGGAAAGGCCCAACTGACAAATTTATTTACCAACACGTGTTTGGAACTCTCAGCACTTTCCTTCGCAGAAATGATGAGCTAAGATGCTTAGGCTCCAGGCCGACCAGCCCACAAAGAGCTGTATAACCTATGCTCTAGTTGAGGGATAGCCAATATCATATGATCATGATGTTTCTCTTGGAAAGTATCATCTGACTTGAAAACATATTTCCTCTCACTGCTATATCTTTCCTCTTTCTTTTATCCCATACATATCTATTGAATCCGTATTATGTGCCAGTTACTAGGTTAAATTCTGGTGGTATACAATGTGAGTAAGACAGCCATCATTTCTGCCCTCATGAATCTAGGGGAGAAAATAAAATCTAGGTGAGAAAATAAACCTTGAACAAGTCATGCTAAGTGTGATAAGTGATGTGAAGTAGAAGGTAGGTAGTAATGGCGGAATCTAATAGGTAAGATCTTACCCCAGTTTGAAGGGTCAGAAAAGGTGTGATAAAGTCATCTCGGAATCGAGGTCCTATGGACAAGTAGAACCTAGTTAGACAAAGTGAGTTGGCCCTGGAGGTCCAAAGTGGTGTCATGAGAGGGCTTGGGAGGAAGGGGAGGAGGCAGAGGGCATTTAGGGAATAAAACATGAGAGAAGACAGATAGAGGGACTCACACTTCTGACGACGATGACTAAGGAAAAGAAGAATTAAAGGTGGGTGATCCTGAGAGTCTTGGGGAAGACGTGGGCCCCGGCTTTCCGGGAATCCCACCTTCCCCAGCAGGAATGCTGTCTGGAGATAGCTGCTCCCTTATCTTCGAGGCCCACGGGAGTGGTGGTGGGTCACAGCTTCCTTCACTTGGGGTGAGGCCTGGGGGAAGGTTTGCTCTGAGGAAGCTGGTAGGCAAGGGTTGGGGGCCGCGCTGACCATGGGATCCCCTCACATGAGGAGAGCAGCAGGAGTTGGAACTGCCCTGTTCATATTGCTGGCACTGGCTCAGAGTTCTGGGGACTGAGCCAGCAACGGAGATGTAGATAAAGGCCTCAAGGTATAAAAACAGGCTGTGCCTTCTACTCAGTAGCTTCCACAACACTCCACTATTTTACATATCCATTGCCCAATACGTGTTCGTTAAATAAATGAAACAGTTTATCTTTTAAACTTATAATACCAAGGATACATGGATGTAGCCTCACTTATCTGATGTAGGAAGGTCCTATTTTATATTCATAAACTTATTTTCACAACATTCACTGCAGTTTAGCTAGAATATGGTATCTTTCTTAAGAAATGGTATCTATTTACCTATAGTTTATATAATCAGACACAATACCAGAACCATGAAAAATGAGGGAAAAGGAAGATTTAACTTTTTTTTAAAAGATAAAATGTAAGCTAACACAGTTAGCATATTGTTAAATTCTATTTAATGCATTTTATTTAATCCTATGAGTTCTGTTAAGTTCTGGAAAGCACTTGTGTTGCTTTCTTGGATGAGGAAAACAGTTTCAAGTTGTGTTTTGCTTTCAATGAAATCTTTACTACACTCGTAAACTCCCCTCTGTAGATGACGATTTCTTCCCATTCCGTCAGATGTCAGGTGGCAGTAATAGAACCATAAAAAAAAAAAAAAAAAGGGAAAAGGTTTATTGGAAGAAATAGGTCCTTCTAGTCTCTTCACTATCATTAACTTGGTGAATCCCCTTTTTAGACATTTCACTAAAGCCTTTTGGCTTTGTTTTCTACTATCAAAAATCCACCGGTTTCTCTTTTGTGGTTTTGTGTGTTTTTTTTAGAATTTCTGGGGGAGGGGAGGAGGAGACTGGAGCTTTACAAAAAGCCTGCGCTGCGGCTACAGAGCACCTGGGACTGCAAACCACAGGGAGGCTGGGAGCCTGGTTAACCCACGCCTGAACCCTAGAGCTATGTTTAGCTTCTGAAATGACAGAGAAAGGAGGCCAGAAGGACCAGGCACCAAACCTGCTTAGACTTCCGTAGCTACCTGGGGGCGTGCTCTGGCTGCCTGTTTACCTTTGAGGGGAAAGGGGGTGTGTGTGGGGAGGTTTGCATCTGAATGGGAGGAGGCAGTTAGATAAAGGCGGAGAGTCTGGGGAGCTCCCTGCTGTGTAGGGAGATAGGACTCCAGAAGTCTTGGTTGGTGAAGGGAGCATCAGAGAGTCCCATCCTGGGCATGGATCACAGTTCTGGTGCCGCATCCTGACGGGTCAGTTCTTGTGGATGCGATTCTTACCCAGTCAGCCGAGCCTTTGCTAACCTCAGCTCTCCTTTTGCCGAATGACCGTACGTACATCAAAGCTCTATCCAGGGGCCAGTTTTGAGAGGAGAACCAGAAAGGAGGACGCTTCCCCAATCTTCATGCACTAACCACATTTTAAGAAGAAAAGATAAATGATCAAGCATTCCCAGTGCTCCCACATGTGCAATGTTAGTGTAGGTTCTTGTAATGCAGTGGTTCTCAACCTTCCTAATGCCGCGACCCTTTAATACAGTTCCTCATGTTGTGATGACCCCCAACCATAAAATTATTTTCGTTGCTACTTCATAACTGTAATTTTGCTACTGTTATGAATCATAATGTAAATATCTGATATGCAGGATGTATTTTCATTGTTACAAATTGAACATAATTAAAGCATAGTGATTAATCACAAAAACAATATGTAATTATATATGTGTTTTCCGATGGTCTTAGGCGACCCCCAAAGGGGTCGTGACCCACAGGTTGAGAACCGCTGTTTTAATGGAAAGGAAGCTTTTCTCTGTTAGGGGAATGGACTTCCTCTGGAGATGTCTCTCACAGAGAGCACAATACGGATGCAATTATTGATCTGTTGAAGAGACCTTCTCTATGAATGAGAATAGTAACCTTTTTTAGATATATATTTTTATTGATTTCAGAGAGGAAGGGAGAAGGAGAGAGAGATAGAAACCTTAATGATGAGAGAATCATCAATAGGCTGCCTCCCGCACACCCCCTCGCCCTACTGGGGATGGAGCCTGAAACCCAGGCGTGTGTCCTGACCAGAAATTGAACCGTGAACGCTTGGTTCATAGGTCGACGCTCAATCACTGAGCCACACCGTTCAGGCGAATAGTAACCTTTTTGTATTCACAAGATGAATCTATTGAGCTCCTCCTGGGAGATAGTGAAAAGGAGGAAAAAAAGAAAAAAAAAAGGAGTGAGATTCTTATCTCACACCTGCCGGATCTCACAGGTGTATGATTTCACTCTGGAATGTCACGCGCACCTTTCACCTAACTGGCAGTCCACGAAGAGCACTCGGTGTCCTTGTCTGCCGTGGAAGGCTGTACACAGTGTTTCCAGGTGGGGTTATTGGAGGGAGAACGCGCTACAGTGTCACTAGAACAATAGTGACATTCAGGGCTTCAGCTTCCACAGGCCTGTAGCCACTTACATTTCCCTTCAACTGCGGGAACTACTGGGCTTGTGTGCAGCACCGGCTCTGACTTAAGGCGCAACCTGTCAGACTTTCTGAGCACTAGCCCATCTCCCTGCCCCTTAATAAAGTGGGTGCTGCCCGCTTCAGGTGGGTATCCATCCAGCTCTGGACGTTATCCTGACTTTCCATCTGCTTCCAGAGATGTCTGCGTTACCACCTATCCTCGGGGAGACCTATCGGGCTTCCAGGAAGGAGGGAGTTGCTTTTGGCTGGGCTCTCAGAAGGTTTCACGGAAGAAGTGGCATTATTTGAAATGAGACTTAAAGGATCAGAACATTTGATGAGGCGTTGCTGGGTGGGGGAGGGGAGGGCATCGGGGATGGAGAGAGGGATCAAAGCATTGGACCTGGCTCCGAGAAGACTCTCCATGTGGCTGGACTCAGTGGTAGTTCTGAACCTTGGCTGCACATTAGAATTGCCTGGGGGAATTTTTCTTCAAATATAGCTATGCTGGGCTCTACTCCAGATCAGATGAATTGGGATGCTTTGTAGAGGGGCTCAGTGTTTTTGTAAAGCCCCCAGGGTTATCCCACGGTGCATACGGAGTTTGAAACTGAGCTATGCATAGGATGCAGCAAGCGGAGTCCTTGGAGCTGTACCAGACGGGTAGGTGGGTTAGGAACACTCTCTGTTTTTATGTTGTTAAAGCCATATGGCTTATTACTTTTCTCACCACAGAGAGTGTTATATGTAAAAGAAGTAAATCTTTAAAATTGTATTGGGAGGAAAGAAAAGTATGTTACTAAAGACTGTCAACAGAAGAAACATCCAAACCTGCAGAGAATTTTTATAAGCGTTTATTTGAGCCAAAACTGATGGCAGTTGCCAGGAAGCAAGATATCCGATGCTCCAGAGCAGTGGTTCTCAACCTTCCTAATGCCGCGACCCTTTCCTCATGTTGTGGTGACCCCCAACCATAAAATTATTTTCATTGCTACTTCATAACTGTAATTTTGCTACTGTTATGAATTGTAATGTAAATATCTGATATGCAGGATGTATTTTCATTGTTACAAATTGAACATAATTAAAGCATAGTGATTAATCACAAAAACAATATGTAATTATATATGTGTTTTCCGATGGTCTTAGGCGACCCCTGTGAAAGGGTTGTTCAACCCCCAAAGGGGTCGCGACCCACAGGTTGAGAACCGCTGCTCCAGGGTGTTAGTTTGCAGTTTTGTTTATGCATTTGGAATTCAGGAGGAAATATAAGAAAGATGACAGGAAGGTGGGAGAAAGCAAGGCCTGGTTAGATTACAGGGTAGTTAACAAGATTATGTGCCGTCTGGAGGGTGGTTACACCTTCCAGGGGTCTCTTCTGGCATCTCAAAGGTGTGTTAACCTAGATGCACAAGAGCAATGGACTGGGCTGGCTTAAAAACTAAAGAAATTATATGCCTGGGGCATCACTACCCACCATGCCTTGCCCAGTTAGGGATTTATGATCCTATATAATAAAAGTGTAGTATGCAAACTGTTCCCTCAACTGGGAGTTCATCTGGGAGTTTGACCAGGGGGCGGGGCTGGCCGGGGGACGGGAATGAGGCCCTGGGTGGCGGTGGTGGTGGCAGGCGGCTGGGGGAAGGGAGGGAGTATCTGGCCAGCAGCCACTAGGGACCCTACCAGTGCACGAATTTCGTGCACTGGGCCTCTAGTTTATTATAACACCCCTTTTTCATCCACAAGATGTACCTTGTGCCCAGACACTGTGCTTGGTGGTTTGTTTTGAGAATATTGCAAAACCATTAAAATCATGAGAGATGTTCTAGGGTTTCAGAAATCTACACTTTAAAATATATATAT
>NW_005355087.1:416795-428280 GCF_000412655.1 Myotis brandtii
TATATTTCAGAGAGGAAGGGAGAGGAGGAGAGAGATAGAAACATCAGTGATGAGAGAGAATCATTGATCGGTTGCCTCCTGCATGTCCCATTCTGGGGTGGTCCAGTCTGCAACCGGGGCATGTGCCCTGACCGAGAATCGAACCATGACCTCCTGATTCATAGGTTGACATTCAACCACTGAGCCATGCCGACCAGGCAGAAATCTACACTTTTGAGAACTTACTGCTTTGGCAGGGTAACGAGAGCACACAGGCACATTAGTAAAAGCCTGTGAGTATTGAAGAAAATATATTTTAAAAGGGGAAATACGACACACATGGGTTTTAAAATCTGAATTCACATCACAGCTTAGCCTCCTACTAGCTGTTGTAGACAAGTGACACATCCTCCTTGAGCCTCCCATGTTCATCCTTAAACCCACAGGTTTGCTCTGAGATCCGAGTGAAACCCATCTGCAGAGCACTGGGTGAGGTGCTCGCCTAGCAGGAACATGACTCTTACAGAGTGCACACCTTGATTAACTTGACTGAACCTCGTCCCTGAGTGTACAGGAACTTTTGTTCTGGTGGGAGGCGTGCACAGTAGTAGATAGGCAAACGCCGGCATTGCAGAGTCATCCACCCCTGCAGTGAGTTGGGGAAGTGGAGACTCTGTTTGCTAGAATTCATTAGGCGCTTTTAGTCAAGATCTATAATTTTTAAATTAAAAAAAAAGAGGAGAGGTGCTCGCCTGGCAGGAACATGACTCTTATAGATTAACTTGACTACACCTCATCCCTGAGTGTACAGGAAATTTTGTTCTGGTGGGAGGCGTGCACAGTAGTAGATAGGCAAACGCTGGCATTGCAGTCATCCATCCCTGCAGTGAGTTGGGGAAATTGAGACTCTGTTTGCTAGAATTCATTAGGCGCTTTTAGTCAAGATCTATAATTTTTAAATTAAAAAAAAAGGCAGAATCCTCTCAGTACTTTGCAGGGACATAGCTTTGAACCCAAACAGGCAGTACACATATTTACACATGCTTTCTTTGGCTCCACCACTCATAAATGTCCTCCTGATTCTCAGTTTCCTGTGTCTGGATACAACAGAACTTTTGTTACGCTCCTCTGGTCCATTTCAAGCTCCTTTGAAGGCTCATCTTACACGAGGTGACCTCAGCGATATCTAGTTTCACTGTAGTCCCCAGTCTGTGCAAAGAGTGTCCCTTCTTATTGAATAAAATTAGAGAATGTTTCCAGCTTGAGCGAAGGTAAAGGGAGGGGTGCGGAAGTAGGTTTTTATGGGAGCCGGGAAGACTTTTTATCATAACCTATTTAAGCATGTTTAATCTGAACCAGTTACTAACTGGCTGATAAGATTTGAGGTAATAGCATTTTTTTTTTGGTTTGTTTTAGCTTACCCATTTTCTCTTTATTCAAAATCACTAGGACCTTTTGTGAAACAACATCTGAAAATTGAATTCATGTTTGTGTGTTAGTAGAATATGTTCTGACATCCTGGGCCATCAGGAAAATAGTTTATCATGATATATGGAATCTTCCTGAGACCAAGGAGCCTTTATTTTCACAACTTGAGTCATAAAGTGCATTTGTGTTTATTTCACTGAAAGAATTAAGAATTCTGCTGTAATACTGGAGTTAAAAAGATTGAGATCTCCTCCCAGAACCCTGTGAGATGTCTCCACCTAGTGGAGAAAATGGTGTCATTATACTTCTTTCACCAATTATTACCAATGGAATGCTACAGCAGTAGCTTTAAGACTAATGAAAATCAACTGGAGAAAAAACACCATTTTGGATATTACTTAATCAAAAAAAAAATTTTGTTCTGGTGGGAGGCGTGCACAGTAGTAGATAGGCAAACGCCGGCATTGCAGAGTCATCCACCCCTGCAGTGAGTTGGGGAAGTGGAGACTCTGTTTGCTAGAATTCATTAGGCGCTTTTAGTCAAGATCTATAATTTTTAAATTAAAAAAAAAGGCAGAATCCTCTCAGTACTTTGCAGGGACATAGCTTTGAACCCAAACAGGCAGTACACATATTTACACATGCTTTCTTTGGCTCCACCACTCATAAATGTCCTCCTGATTCTCAGTTTCCTGTGTCTGGATACAACAGAACTTTTGTTACGCTCCTCTGGTCCATTTCAAGCTCCTTTGAAGGCTCATCTTACACGAGGTGACCTCAGCGATATCTAGTTTCACTGTAGTCCCCAGTCTGTGCAAAGAGTGTCCCTTCTTATTGAATAAAATTAGAGAATGTTTCCAGCTTGAGCGAAGGTAAAGGGAGGGGTGCGGAAGTAGGTTTTTATGGGAGCCGGGAAGACTTTTTATCATAACCTATTTAAGCATGTTTAATCTGAACCAGTTACTAACTGGCTGATAAGATTTGAGGTAATAGCATTTTTTTTTTTGGTTTGTTTTAGCTTACCCATTTTCTCTTTATTCAAAATCACTAGGACCTTTTGTGAAACAACATCTGAAAATTGATTCATGTTTGTGTGTTAGTAGAATATGTTCTGACATCCTGGGCCATCAGGAAAATAGTTTATCATGATATATGGAATCTTCCTGAGACCAAGGAGCCTTTATTTTCACAACTTGAGTCATAAAGTGCATTTGTGTTTATTTCACTGAAAGAATTAAGAATTCTGCTGTAATACTGGAGTTAAAAAGATTGAGATCTCCTCCCAGAACCCTGTGAGATGTCTCCACCTAGTGGAGAAAATGGTGTCATTATACTTCTTTCACCAATTATTACCAATGGAATGCTACAGCAGTAGCTTTAAGACTAATGAAAATCAACTGGAGAAAAAACACCATTTTGGATATTACTTAATCACCACAGATATAAACAGTAAGAAATAAATCAGAAAACTTAATTTATCTGTTATAAGGCAATCACCAAGGGAATTTCTTATTGCACTTAGAGTTGTTTAATGTAGTCATTCCTGAATGACCAGATCTACATTTCTGTTTGTCAAAGTATTTCACAAATATTTGTCCATTTGACCATCTACACTGTGAAGATATTTGGCTATTTAACTAAATGTGAAGATATTTAGTTAAATAATTGGATTTTATATGGGAGATAAATGGCCTTAGAGTAGCTTAGGAAAAATTAGTTTCTGAAAATAAGAATGCTAGTTTGAAATGGAAATCAAAAGACCCGAGTTCTTAACTATTAGATTTTATTTTTTAAAAGTTTATCTTTATTGTTGAAAGTATTACAGATGTCCCCCTTGTTTTTGTTGTTTTACCCATTGACCTCCTCCTCCCTACACCCACTCATCCTGAGCCTTCATCACACTATTGTCTATGTCCATGGGCTATGCATATATGCATATAATAAAGTATTAGATTTTAATTAAGTGGTTTCCAGTCTGCCTTATTTTGATGTGTTAGACTTAGTCACAAATTAAGTAACTTGTCTATGCCTCAGTGCTTACTATGTGCAAAATGAAGGTATATTAATACTTACAAAAGATTTACTGGATGGATGATTATGTGCCTAGCACATTGATAGATACAGGAGACACAATGATGAACGAAACATAGTCCCTGATATCAGAGAACACACTCTTTAGAGGAATACATAAAGAAATCAATTCAAGATGAGTAATATACCCCAGCACATAGAAGTAATCAAGGAATAGTAGCTACCTCAGCCCCATAAGCAAGTGGAGTTAATAGTCAAGAAAGGCTGCCCAGAGGAGGCCAAACCCTAGAGTAAGGATTAAAGGATGAGTAAGAATTAATAAGGAAGGAGGGTGGAGACTGAGAGGACTCTCCAAGATGAGCTACCAAATATGGATTTGTAAGATGGCATGGGGCATTTGACAAAAACAGGGTTTTGGGGGACCCTTATGGGAATATGAATACACAGAGTAGGGACAGAAAGGGACTCTGATCTTGCAAAGAAGGGCAGTAGGAGAAGCCCAGAGGTGCCTCTGAGGGCCTGCCCTGGGCCGGCTGGCAGTTTGACTTCCTTTTAGCTGGTTGACAACTGGCACTTTAGTTTAAGCCTTCCAGAGAGTGAATGTGCTGCTCGTAATGTCAGACTGGTACGACCTCTTCAGTGGAGTATGGTTTTACTACATTTAACAAGTATATCATGAAGAATCCCGTATGGACTCATTAAACATGACCGGTGAAGTGGTTAATGCTGCTGAGTCACTTTCTAAACCAGAGGTGTTGTGAATGGGATGCTGACTTCCAGAATAAAATTCCAAATCCACTGTGGTTCTATCCATAGCTGAGTAATTGACAGCTGCTTTTTACTTTTGTTTCTGCATTGGTAGTGGTGGTAAGTGTTTGTTTGGATTTGGTGGTTGATAGTAAAAAAAAAAAAAAAAAAAAATTATTGATAATATAAAATCATTACATTTTGAAACTAAGTATTTGATTTGCAAGAAAATGAATGGTTTATTTTTCTATTCAATTCCTTACCTGTTTATTTCTGGCATCAAAAGAACCAGTGTCTCCTTGAACTTCAAATGGCCTTAAAGACTCAGCGATGTCCTTAAATGAATACAACTTTTGTCTTCACAGATACAGGCTCGTTCCGAAGGTTTATTTTCCTGAGCAAATTCACGATGTTGTACGGGCCACGAAGTATTTCCTGCAGCCGGAAGTCTTACAGAAGTATTCGGTGGACCCAGGCAGAATTGGCGTTTCTGGTGACAGTGCTGGTGGGAATTTGGCCGCTGCCCTGGGCCAACAGGTAACAGACTGCTCTGAGGTGCTGGCAGGAGGGGGGGCATGGTAACATCCAAAAGACCAACACACTCTCCACTACCCGTGGCAGAGGCTTAGCCAGGTGTGCTGGTCACCGTGTGGCCAGGTTACTCAGATGGCTGGACCTGGCGAGCTCAGAGGGCTTTCACTCTTTCTTCTTTCTTTCTTTCTTTCTTTCTTTCTTTCTTTCTTTCTTTCTTTCTTTCTTTCTTCTTTCTTTCTCTCTTTCATAAAAATGAATATTAACTATCTGCTATCTTTTCACTCAGAGGTACCTCATAAAATCCGATATTGATTTTCATTCTCTATTGCCAACATTATTTTTTTGATAATTTTTTTATCACATCATTATGTGTTCATGACATTTTTGATAAAATATTGAAGTGCAGCCCGGCCAGTGTGGCTCAGTGGTTGAGTGTCAAGCCATGCACCAGGAAGTCACCAGTTCGATTCCTGGTCAGGGCACGTGCCCGGGTCAGAGGGCTTTCTGAAGTAAGAGGGGTCACTGAGAGACATGTCATCTCTGAGTCGTGTACTGGCCCTGAGTACAGTCAGTACGACAAGAAGCCAATTTTAGAGGCTCCCCGCCTTTGCTCCTCAGGGGATGCATGGAAGTTCAGGATCTCCTGCTCTTTTTCCATGTTGGACTTCCAAAGGTAGAACATTTTAAAATTTTTCTTAAATTCTGCCAGCCGGCATGGTTCAGTGGTTGAGCATTGATCTATGAACCAGGAGGTCATGGTTCAATTCCCAGACAGGGCACATGCCCTGGTTGCGGGCTGGATCCCCACTGTGGGGAGTGCAGGAGGCAACCGCTCAATGATTCTCTCTCATCATTGATGTTTCTATCTCTCTCCCTCTTCCTGTCTGAAATCAATAAAAATATATTTTAAAAAACTTAAATTTTTTTTCTTAAAATTTCATGCAGGAGGCCGCTCAATGATTCTCTCTCATCATTGATGTTTCTATCTCTCTCCCTCTTCCTGTCTGAAATCAATAAAAATATATTTTAATAAACTTAAATTTTTTTTCTTAAAATTTCAATTGCTGAGATTGTTTCCTTAGAACTTAGAGCCAAATTAAAAAGTGTCTCCCAATTTTTTTTACTATCAAAGAAAATATTAAATGGCTCTGCCACTTTAAATGTAATAATAGATCTGAGCTTTACCTGGTTAAATTCTCTAAAAACAAAATTTGGGGCAGCTGTATAAACTCAACGATAAGTACATTTTCTTCCTGTTAGGGATTTGACAAGAGACAGATTCTGAGCCCTCCTGCATTAAATTACAGCAGGCTGGAGGGCAGGAGGGCAGGAGCAAGGGGTAAGAGGGGATCTGGTACAGAGCCTCAGGCCCACTCCAGCAGAAGACTGCTCACATTCCTGACCGGATGTTGAAACATTGAATCAGCTTCCAGGTGGTGATCTAAGATATAATAAACAGCCGATCACCAGGCACCACTGCACCCTGCTTATGCGTGAACTTTCCAGATTGGGGACCACAACAGTACCGAGGCAGGAACTATTTCTTCCTTAGGAACTAGCACCTCTCCTAGAACTTTCCCCTGCTTCCCCTTTCCTGCCCCCCATCTATGTCCAATGTAAATTCTTTCAAACAACGTATGTTTTCTTCCTGGAACCCATTGTGTAAAAGAGCCCTGTCAGCCCGGCTGGTGTGGTTCAGTGGCTGAGCGTCGACCTATGAACAAGGAGGTCAAGGTTCTATTCCGGGTCAGGGCACATGCCCTGGTTGAGGCTCGATCTCCCGTGTGGGGCATGCAGGAGGCAGCCGATCAGTGATTCTCTCTCATCATTGATGTTTCTATCTCTCTCTCCCTCTTCCTTCCTCTCTGAAATAAAAGAAAAAAAGAGCCCTGTCAGCTCCAGGACAGTGGACACGTTTGTGTTTTCCATCCAGGCCTGCAGCTGGAGTTCAGACTGCGTGTCCAGGGTCTGGCCTTTCTCTGCTAGCACACGGCTCCATAAACCACCTCTTCCAGAAAAGTTTTTGGCTGCAAAAGGTTTTTGTTTAACGTATCAAATAACTTACAAATAGCATCTCTGTCTTCTCACCTCCAAATTCGGGGGGCTATTTTCAAGTAGCATCTGCCTTTTTATTTGTGGGGTACCTGGGTTTCCTCCCCTTTGCTGTAATTAAAAAACTTGATTCTCCACTTGGCATTGGCAGGTTTGCTATCCACGTGTCCAAACGCGGTAAGAAGTCCTGGTGCATTGCAGAGGCTTTAAAACCAGACAGAACTGGGAGGGTATCCGGGCCCCCTTTGGCAGCTACGGGGCTCTGGGCAAGTCCTTTAACCTCTCTGAGCCTTGGGAAAATGAGGGTGGTATCGTCCGATTGCAGGGCTATTGCCAGGACTTAGAGAGCTGATGTCCTTATACAATTCTGGGCACATATTAATGGCACTATTTCCTGATCTTTTCCTCTCACTTTCCCAGAGCAGTTACATCTTCCCTGGGGATGGGTTCTAAAGGCCGGTGTGAAACAGAATTGTACTAGTACAGCTCAAGTTACCTTGAGGATTGATTAGTTGCCCACAGTGAGCTAATCAGCTGTCTTTTAGATGTTACCTGAGAAATCAGTCATTTGAGACACTAGAATTTCATGAGGCAGTGCATTCACATTTGGGGAGGCACGGGGGAACTGAGATTTGCCGAGGTGAGGCGGTCCTTCCCTTCCCATTTCGACCTCACTCTGGGGCATGTGCTCATGAAGCAGAATGGAGGGTGCATGGCCAGCCCCATGTGAAATCTCACTCTCACCAGCATGAAGGCTGAGTGCTCGCCGGAGGAGATAGCCTGAGGCCCTGCGGAAACACTGGATTCCTGTCATCTGCTCATTTCCTGCTTTTCGCCTTGGGAAGAGTCAGACTTGTCTTTTCTCCCCAGGAAGCCATTGCTTTTTGGGCCTTGCAGGGAATGCAAAACGAAATAAGGTTCACACATTATCCATCCACAACACCCGGTAAGGATGTGCTGAGGGCCAGAGGATAGATACAAGTAACATGTTAATGAGGGTTTAAAGACCTCAGAGATCATGTACCTTGGCAGTTTTCATTCAAAATTATGAGTTGCAAACATCGTACCTTTGTTGGTCAATGTCCAGCAGCTTGATCAGGTAGTGGTGGTGGCTGGTGATGAGGAACTATTTATTTTTTTAAACTACATTAATACCATGCTTGCTAGAAATTTAACAACTGTATCCTTTTGACTGATTCAAAGTAACACCTTTTTAAAAAATAATATATAGATATAGATATCAGAGAGGAAGGGAGAGGGAGAGAGAGATAGAAACATCAGTGATGAGAAAGAATCATTGATCAGCTGCCTCCTTCATACCACCCCTTCCCCCCTCTCCCCCCACTGGAGATTGAGCCTTCAACCCTGGCATGTGCCCTGACCTGGAATAGAACCGTGAACTCCTGGTTCATACATAGGTTGATGCTCAACCACTGAGCTACACTGGCCGGGCCCAAGTAACACCTTTTTAAGGTATGGTTTCTGTAGAAGGAACCATGCAAAATAAAATAATATGTTTGCTTCTTCTCCTCCAGTTTAGTCAAGATGCCAACTTGAAAAACAAGCTCAAAGTGCAAGCTTTAATTTATCCAGTCCTCCAAGCTTTGGATTTTAACACACCCTCCTATCAGCAAAATGTGAACACCCCAATCCTGCCCCGTTATGTCATGGTGAAGTACTGGGTGGATTACTTCAAAGGCAACTATGACTTTGTCCCGTCCATGATAGTGAACAATCACACTTCACTCGATGTGGAAGAGGCTGCTCCCCTCAGGGCCCGCCTCAACTGGATGTCCCTCTTGCCCGAATCCATCACCAAGAACTACCAGCCTGTTGTGCAGGCCACCGGCAACACCAGGATTGTCCAGGAGATCCCTCAGCTGCTGGATGCCCGTGCTGCCCCACTCATCGCCGACCAGGAGGTCCTGCAGCACCTCCCCAAGACCTACATTCTGACCTGTGAGCACGATGTGCTAAGAGACGATGGGATCATGTACGCAAAGCGCTTGGAGAGTGCAGGAGTGGAGGTGACCCTCGACCACTTCGAGGATGGCTTCCACGGGTGCCTGATTTTCACCAGCTGGCCCACCAACTTCTCCGTGGGCATCCGGACTAGGAATAGCTACATTAAGTGGCTGGATCAAAACCTGTGAAGGAGTAGAGTTTCTAGAATGCTTGTGCCCTTCTTGACCGCCTGCACCTGCTTTGGAAAGACGTGTACTTTTTAGTCGACTCATTTCCCCCTCTTACCTGTGAGTTATGGAATCTCTGTCCCCTGCTTTATGTTAATTTAATTTTCAAAACTGCGTTTGACTAACGGAAGTGCAAGAACATCTAAATTTGGTTCTCCAGGTGGGCCGGTCTCTCTGTTCTTGTTTTAGCCAAACTGCTGCGAGTACCCATCACTGCGGAGAGCAGGAGTAGGAGCTGGAAATAGCTGTGGGTCCTGCCTTCATCAAGAAGTTCTTTATAGAAGAAATAGGCCACCTCTGGAGGATGCAGTCACCTTTAATGAGTTCAGGAAGTGTGGGCTATTCTTCAGTGTGCTAGAGTTTACTTTGAGTTCAGAGCACTTTTAAATGCGTGTCCTGGAAGGTCAGCGCTGGGTACCAAGTGCCCTCTGTCCTTTGTGGGTGGATGGTTTTGTTTCCTATGGGAATTTCAGCACAGGTGTTCTAGCAAGGACAAGTTTCTCAAATGACTTTCTTCCTTTAGTGTGTTAATTTTATGAGATAGCTATCTATAAGTCCAGTTGGATTATGATGATACTTGAATGTTACTTTCTACCACTATTATTAGAAAATATAAGGCTGCATGCATTAGATGTCTATACATTGTTGGGTTTTTTTTGTTATGCCATCTCCTAGGGGGAGAACTTTTGGGACCAAATTTATTTAAATTTCGAATAAATTTTCCATTGTAGAACAAGTAAAAACAAATTAACCAACCTATTGTTTTCATAATGAATACTTCTGACATAAATTACCAAGAGCGGTGCGTATATATTTGGCATAGTCAGAAAAAAGGATAGGTTTAATAATAGTTAAAATTAGGAAAAACATTGTGGAGGGTCTAGTTTATTCTTGAAAACTCAACCTTTTCACTCTCATAGCTTTAAAATGGGGCTATTTTGGTATATATATATATAATGTATTGTTTATTTTTTTAAGTTATTTAATGTTCATATATGTAGCTAGACTCAAGATTTTTCAGAATAAAGTTGATAATGAGTATTAAAAATAATATTTTTAAAAAGCTACCTGAGAATTATATCCACATGTTAATTTATGGAAAAAGGTAAAATAGCTATTCATACTACTATACATTAGGCCTAAGTATTTTGATGTTCACATGCATATACAAATTAAATAATTAGAAACTATGACTCCACCTAGTAAAGTCATCTAAGTTGATAGTTAATAGCTTAGGCAAGACACACACTGCTCATTTCTGCTGTCAATGGTCAAAGGAACACTAGCTCCTATTCTTCTGGGTGAAGGGCAGACAATGGCACCTGGTGCCTACACTCTCATCTCCTTCCATCAGGTCTGGAAGTTCCAATAACCAGAGTTTAACTTGATGTAAAGCCTTCACTGCCAGTGGGAACATCTTGGCATCACAGGGAACTCCAATTCGGATGTGAGTTGAGTACCTCTGCTCTCTTTCCTGCCACACGCACGTTTCCCCCAATCCCTGCCTCTTTCAGGGACTGCGGAGAGCCGCAGTCCAGCCAAGTAATGATACAATTTAATCGATTTATCAGGGGGGAGGAAGGTAGAACCTTTTGCTCATTTGAAAGATGGGTATTTCCCACTTCTGGCAATGAAATAAATGAAAATTTGCATAGTTATTTTTTTATTTGTTGTACAAAACAAGTAAATGCAACAGTGTGTGTAAAAAAATAGTCATACCAATTAGTGTGCTAATGTACTCAGGCAAGTCACTCACCGCCTCTGGGCCTCTTTTCTCTTTCCTCTAAAATCAGAGAATTGATTACTTGACCCATGAGGTTTCTTCCAACTATAAATTCCAACCACTTTTGTAAGGCTGAAAAACTGTGTGTATTGACCTCTTCTACAGTGTTTTCTTGTAGGTCATTTATTCCATATACACAGACACATGCTTCATCAAGGGTATTTTTTCTTAAAAATTAGGATTTTAGTTCTTACTCTCTTACAGCCACCCTCTTTGTTTAACATTATGTTTTGTGTATGTGTGTGTGTGTGTGTGTGTGTGTTTTTTACAACCTTTGAGGTTATCTACCTCTAATAAAGCAAAGAAAATATAATATATGCACAGAATTTCTTAAAATGGCATCTCCTCCCCCTAGGATTATAAGCCAAATCCAGTAGTAATTGTAGACAGCAGATGACTCCAGATTTCTAAAGGGATCTCTCAGATGAAAAGGGCGTGAAAGAAAAAGGGGTCAAGCACTGTTTCTGATGAAATACTTGAGTTTCATTAAAGCTTTTATATGTGTGATTTGTCTAATGACTTGCACTGTGTCTCGCCTCAGACCTCGAAATTCTCCTTGTAATAATAATAGTTGTGAGTCAGGATACACAAAACCACTAGATCCAAGAGAGGCTATAAAGCAACCCAAAATCCAAGTGCTAAGAACTCCTTTGGGAACCCTACAGAGTTTATGTTGAAGGTATTTTGGTTTGGGGTGAGTTTATTTTCTTTTAGCTTTTGTTCTTTTTTCTTAAGTTTA
>NW_005355087.1:428582-442011 GCF_000412655.1 Myotis brandtii
GAGTGCACTGACCACCAGGGGACAGCCTCTGTGTTGAGCGTCTGCCCTCTGGTGGTCAGTGTGCATTATAGCAACTGGTGCCGTTCAGTTGATTTGCATATTAACCTTTTATTATATAGGATATTTTCAATGCTATGGCTTTGTTTTGTTTTCCTATTTTATGAAAAAGTTGATAACTTTTTTGTAAATCATTGTTATTTGTGAAATATGACATAAATATATGAAGAAAAAAGTCTTGAAGTACAGAAAAATATAGTGAAATGTTAATTAGTCTTCATGTTTTATCATTGATTTGTGAAGAATTTAAGACTATTATATAATTATCTCCGTGGATAAAATATTTTATGCATGACCTTTTAACCTTTGACTTTTTGCTTATTTCCCACTGCAAAAGGGAAAGGCAGATTTTATGAAGGATTTTAGCAGCACATCTATTTTATAAGATGAAAATCCAGTATGGAGGTAGGAAAGTGTATGTTTGTTTTGACTCATGTTTGGAAATAAAATGGCTCCATCTGGTAGTGTGCTCCTCGTCTCATTTTCTGGTTCCAAGCTCTGTCTTTCTCTCTGTATCTCAGATTCCTAACCACAGTTCTGCCCAAATCTTCTGCCCATTGGAGTCCTCCAGCTGCCTTTCAAGAACGGTGGCCCAGTGGTCTCCTTGATGACATTCATTTTATGTCTGGATACAGTATGTGCTGCTCATATCGGGGAAACCTGTCAAAATATAGTTTTTAAAGAAGTTATTTAGAGACCGGAGGGTGATGCCGTAAGGAGGGGAGTGCTCCACCCAAGAAAGATGGCATCTGCAGTGTGGGAGAGAGACTCAGCACAGGGATCCTGGCGGCTGACCCTTCAGCTCTCTCCCCAGATCCACAAACCACAGTCTCTCCTCACAGGACTCTAGTCCACTCTGCCCTCCCTCCACCAGAGCCCAGGTTGTCTTGGAAACCTGTACAAAGGATACTTAACCCAGACTTGAGGTGTTAGAGAAGGCAACATCTCAATCCAGGGTGGGGTAAACATACTTCCATCATGGCTCATTCAAAGAGGAGGACCAATGATGGAAATATTACTTATCCTCCTGGTGTCAAGGAAATCTCAGATAAAATATCTAAAGAGGAGATGGTGAGACGGTTAAAGATGTTTGTGAAAATGTTCGTGGATATGGACCAGGACTCTGAAGAAGAAAAGGAGCTTTACTTAAACCTGACTACATCTTGCTTCAGACTTTTTCCTCAAGCATCCTGTTAAAGGTGTTCACCTACTGATAGCCTGTTGCCTTGCTGATATTTTCAGAATTTAAGCTCCCGAAGCTCCTTACACATCCCCTGATAAACAAAAGGATATATTCATGTTTATAACAAGGCAGTTGAAGGGGTTAGAGGATACAAATTTAACAGGTATTTTTTTATTGAGAACATCGCTTGGGTCAAGTCATATAACATATGCCTTGAGTTGAAAGACAACAATGAAATTTTACACAATTATACAGAACAGTATTTTCCATTACAAATAATAGCCACAATCAGAAAGTTCATATGCACATGGTAGACCTCATGAATTCTAAAATTTGTAAGGTGATATAGCATCGCAGGAGCTTTTGCCCATAGAATTTAAACAAGCAAGCATATGATTTGGCAAAGGTGTTACTGAAGAGGACAGCTCAAGCTATTGAACCATATATTGCCAATTAAAAAAAGCTTTCTTAGGGTTTTTTATTGTTGACTAAAGGCCTGGTGCATGAAATTCATGCACTTGGTGGGGGGGCTCAGCCTGGCCTGTGCCCTCTCACAGTCGGGGAGCCCTTGGGGGATGCCCGACTGATGGCTTAGACCTGCTCCCCATGGAGCAGGTCTAAGCCATCAGTCAGACATCCTTAGTGCTGCCATGGAGGCAGGAGAGGCTCCTGCATTGAGTGTCTGGCCCCTGGTAGTCAGTGTGTGTCATAGTGACCAGTCATTCTGCTGTTTGGTCGAATTGCATATTAGCCTTTTATTATATAGGACTAGTGGCCCGGTGCACAAAATTTGTGCACTCATGGGGGGGGGGTCCCCCAGCCTGGCCTGTGCCCTGTCACAGTGCAGGAGCCCTGTGATCCATCGCCCCAAAGAGGTAGGCCTCCACGAGCCTCACGTCCCTGGGGCCGGGGGCAGGGACGTGAGCCTCACGCAAATTCCCGACGCTGCAAGTCCCCGCCACCCACTCCTGCTACACATGCAGCCTCCTGCTGATTGGTCGTTATGCATGAGGGTGTCACAACCATTTGCATATTAGCTCTTTATTCTATAGATTGTATTATAGATGTACCCCATTCTCCACCTTTACTGCCCTCCTCCCAGACCCTACCCCACTCCAGGCCTTCACCACACTATTGTCTGTGTGTATTCATATATTAACCAGTTTTTAGAATCAGGTTCTGATGCTTGGGAAAACATCTACCAGCAATTTGTGAGAGCATGTCTTTGACTTAATTTTGATGCTCTATAATATTGATGTCATTTGCTGCTCTCAGTTTTATGCCAGGTTGAATTTAAATTAAAGAGCAATAATAATGAGGAGCAAGTTGTTAAACTACTAGCCAAACTGTTTGGGTCAAAGGATTCAGAATTTGGCTTCTCCAAACAAACCACTTTGGCAGTGTTACTTGGGTAGGGTTAGTGACATTCATGTACCAATGCACCGGGAATGTGTGAAATTTGCTAGCTGCTGTCTCATGAACCGTCCTGATTTAACAAAGGACTGAACAGAGTCTCCTAAAATGAGGCCACATGACCCTGAGAAAGCTATTAGGCATGATGTTATTGTGTCTGTAGTTGCAGCTGCTAAAGAAGGACATTCTGGCTAATGATCACTTACTTCATTTTGTGAGATAGAGAACTTTAGACAAACGGTAGAGAGTGTGCAGAGAAGCCGTGATGAAACTTGTCCAAATTTATAAGAAATACGCTTTATAATCAGCAGCTGGAAAAGATGCTGCAAAACAGATTTCATGGATCAAAGGCAAATTGCTACATATATATTGTCAAAATAGTATTGATGACTGATTGCTTGTTGTATGGATCTTTGCTTAATACATGGTTCCCCATAATTTGGAAACTATGGAGTGGATGAAGTACTTCTATTACTTGTATGCCACACTGGATTTAAATGCTGTGAAGTATGTTTCAGATGTCAAACTGTTCTTTCCATCTTTTGTAGTATTCTGGAGTTTATGAGGATTTTATGGGGGCGGGGGAAGTAACTATTTTTAAATGTTAATGTATGTAATGTAAACATTGTTTAAATGGTCACACAATAAAATATACAGCTATTTTTTTCAGAAAGTAAATAAGAAAAGGTTATTTAAATATTTCCAAGAAAATTTTAATAATTCAAAGTAATTTCAACCAAATTTTAAAGCAAAAAAATGGTTTTGATAAAATGGATAAAGTGGAGATTTTCTTTTTATCCTTCCACAATTCAAGTGCTTTCTGCATTTAATTTCTAACGTGGTAATCACCAAGAAATAAAGTCCACATGAACAAAAGCTCTTTGGGGATCCTCAGTCATTTTTAAGAAGTAAAGTCCTGAAGCCAAACACCTGAGAAGTGCTGTTGTACAGCATCATCTCCAGGCAAGCCCTGCATAGAGTGGGATGCTGAGCTGCTTATTAAAGTTCTGTACACCCGCCATGTTTTCTCTTACCTGATCCCTTCCCTCTACCTGGAATGCCTTTCCTTGCCCTGCCTTGTCTTCCTTCTGCCAGCCTCCCTCAGGAAGCCTTCCTAACTCCTCCCTCCCCAGGATGACTTAGGTGTCCCTCAGGTCTCCCTTTGCACTCAACACATGGCAGGGTAACTGTCTGTGAGTGGGTCTGACTCCCCCACAGGACTCTGAGATCCTGATGTGGGCTCATATCAGCATCACCTCTGTGACCCCAATGCCTGCACAGAGCCTCTCACAGAATCAGCACTCAATCAATCCTTGCTGAAAACTGCTATCTTGTCACATTGAAGCCATAATGTTCTGACATGTAACATTGTGCCTGGAGCTGTTACATTTGCTTATTTTTATTCTTAACCTAAAATCTTGGGTATTCCTCCCTTCAGACATATATATAGTATATTTAAACCAATGCATTAAAAACCTCACTTGATCAACAAATGAAATTTTGAAGCCAATAGACTATTTTTTTTAAATTCAAGGCAATCGCCAGCAGAGGGCACTCTTGACAGTAAATGGCATTTAGCCACTCTACACACTGTTGTATTTCATCTGGAATAAACAGGTTTCCCATTAGCATCCTGTTTATTTCTGTGAAAGATCAATAAAAAGCCTTTTCATCACAGAATAAATTAAATTGGGTATTTTTTTTAAATAGAGAGACTTTAAAATCCTCATATAAGTACCTGAGAGAAAGGTCTACATTTATAAAACAAAGCAAAACAAAACAAAATAGGATTCACACTGATCTTTTTTTAAAGCATGACTCATCTCTCTGCCCACCAAAATGCTTTGCCCATTTTTTTTCTTTTATATGTTTTTATTCACGGTAGATATTTGCTATCCATTTGGGAAAAGGCTGACAGAAAAAAATGATGTCCTGCATTTTTATAGGATCATTTAGTGCAGCGAAAACTATAGGACCTTCATCTTTCATAGTATTTGCTGGCATTTTACAGGCACTCAACACTGAGTGGATCCTTATGCGAAGAAACTTCCTTTGAAAACAACAAGTAAAGCAGAGCTCAGTGGCCTTCAAAAGCTAAAGCACATTTTCAATTCAAACAACATGGGCAGCGATATCTGCAGGATTGCCATGCTTTTAAAAACAAATATAATATGTTCCATGGTTAAGGGGAAAAAACTTGACATTCAGCTCATGTGGAACAGAGGAAATCACATGAACTAGAATTTAGGAAACTACAATTCTAGTTCTAGCTCCGCCAGCAAATATCTCAGTAAATTTACGTAAGTTTTCATTGATGCCTTCATTTCCTCAATTTAAATGTCATATTTATCTAAAGGTTACATTTATCTGTACTCCACAAAAATACTTGAAGCAGCTTATTATTTTTTTTAAATATATTTTATTGATTTTTTACAGAGAGGAAGGGAGAGGGATAGAGAGTTAGAAACATCGATCAGCTGCCTCCTGCACACTTCCTACTGGGAATGTGCCCGCAACCCAGGTACATGCCCTTGACCGGAATCGAACCTGGGACCTTTCAGTCCGCAGGCCGACGCTCTATCCACTGAGCCAAACCGGTTTCGGCAGCAGCTTATTATTAAACAAAAAAAATACAATGAAATGGTAACATAGAAATAGGAGCTCATAGCCAAGGAAAAGAACAAAATCATGCCAACAAGAAAAACCAGTTGTGGTTGACTTCTGGTTTGACTCTCAGCACTGTCCATAAAAGAACATCCAGCCTATAGAAATGTTTTGTGTATATTTTATGTTTTTATTTTATTTTATTTATCTTGTTTTTTTCTTTCTTATTTATTTTTGTCTTTTCTTTCTTTTTTTTTTCTTAGAAATGTTTTTATAAGAGTTTATTTGAGTCAAAATTTTGAGGACATGCCCTGAACCAACCTTCAGTGGATTGAAAAAATGCTCTGGGGATTGACAGTTTTGCGGCTTATTTTATACATTAGGATTAAAGGAGAAGACATAAGGAGGGTTACATGAAATCCATTGGTGGTAGATTAAGGAGGCGGGAGAAAGCAAAGTGAGGAAACCTCTGGGATTGGATAAAATGTAAAATGATAGACACAGACTTCTTTTACATTGGTGGGTACAGGATAGTTAATAATTAACATTTATAGCACATCGGAATGGTATGCAGGGAACCACATAACAATGAGGGGATCTTTGATCTCATGTTCTGGTGATTTTGTGCTCCGGTGCCTATGGTTGTGGCTTTGAGGAGTCTAGAAAAGAAAATTACTCTGACATTGCAAAGGCATGTTCTCCTAGATGCATAAAAACAGTGGCCAGGGTTCACTTAGGGTACACATTGACCTTGGCTAAGGAAGCCATAGGCCTGGGACATGACTACCCACCATGGCCTGCCCTGTTAGGAATTTGTGATCAGACCATCCTGTGTGGTTACTTTGAGTCACCATGTGGCACTGTGACAGCTTGTCAGCCTTTTTACAGAGCCCCTTTCTCATTCATAGCACCCTGGGAGTCAAGGAAAAAGTTAATAATGTGAACAGTGATTCAGTCATTAAGAGGCATTTGAGTTTCTCAGGGGTGATGGTCTGTCTCTAGCATTGAATCTAAAAGAAAACCCATACATGAGACTTAAAGGCAAATGTCATCAATAATTTAAAGCAAATACAGCAAGAACTCTCACATAACTACTTATTTAGTGAACCTCAATGAAAATTGAGGACAGGAGTTTAGACCTCAGTATATCCATATGTCAAATCAGCCCTAGCTGGTTTGGCTCAGTGGATAGACTGTCAGCCTGCAGACTGAAGGGTCCCATTCCGGCAAAAGGTACATGCTCAGGTTG
Source organism: Myotis brandtii (assembly GCF_000412655.1). NCBI lineage: Eukaryota > Metazoa > Chordata > Mammalia > Chiroptera > Vespertilionidae > Myotis > Myotis brandtii. Next base: position 435,089 of record NW_005355087.1, read on the forward strand.
CAGGCTCAATCCCCAGTAGGGGGCATGCAGGAGGCAGCCAATCAATGATTCTTTCTCATCATTGATGTTTCTATCTCTCTCTCTCCCTTCCTCTCTGAAATAAAAAATATATACTAGTATATTTTTTAAAAACACATGTCAAATCAATAAAAGTGGTGATGCTTGCCCTACTGTCTGCCTCTGACTATATATATAAAAGGCTAATATGCAAAGTGTCCCCTCATGAGTTTGACTGACCAGGAGTTCGATCACTAACTATGATGTGCGCTGACCACCAGGGGACGGCGAGGAATGAAAGAAGGCCCCAGCTGGCAGCTGGGGAAGAGAGGCCCCTGCCAGCAGCCGGCAGCCAGCAGCCAGCAGCTGCTAGGGACCCTACCCATGCACGAATTTTGTGCACTGGGCTTCTAGTTTTAGACATAAAGCTACAGAAGGTCATTTTAAAAAGTAATGAGTTAAACAAATGTTAGATATTATTAAATACTAGAAGCCCATTGCAGGAATATTCCTGCAAGAATAGGGCTTCCTCGGGCCAATCTCGCTGCCAAGCCCCGGCGTGCGCAGGGCCGCACACGGGGGTCCCGGCTTGGGCCAGGGCTTAGGCGGCACAGGGGGGCCCAGATGGAGGCTCGCACTGGCCCGCCCTGCCTGCAGTATGCAAATTAGCCGCCATCTTTGTTGGCGGTTAATTTGCATATCGTGCTGATTAGCCCATGGGAGGCGTAGCGAAGGTACGGTCAATTACCATGTTTGTCTATTATTAGATAGGATGTCCCTCTAGCTTTATTGATAATAATACGATCAGCTTTCTCTTCCTTTGTTGCTGCCAAGAGGGGGGAAACAGGGGACATTATAGGTACATAGGAAAATTATTAAAAGTTATTTTATACAAGAAACGGTGAACTGGTTACCTCTGGGGAATGATAATAAGGCTTTGGGGGAAGAAAGTTCTTTCTACTTTGGTTCTCTCTGGAAAAAAATTGATTTTTAAAAATAATGACTGTGTATTATTTAATATATATTTTTAAAAGGCAATTTGCTCATAAATAAAGCCTATACAAGGTCTGCAAAATGACTCCAAATACTCATTTTAATTTTCTCTTACTCATGATTTAGTTCATCTCTTTGAAAGTCATCAATTGCAAAAAAAACACAACAACAGATACTCACTCAAGCTAGCTAACATGAAGAGGGAGCTTGTTGAAGGATATCTAAGACCAAAAAATGAAGGAAAGCCTGCTTTCAGGGATCAAGAATGTAGGCTACTTTCTTTTTCGCTGTGCGCCTAATTTCTACTTCCTTTTTTTTTTTTAAATATATTTTATTGATATTTTACAGAGCGGAAGGGAGAGGGATAGAGAGTTAGAAACATCGATGAGAGAGAAACATCAACCAGCTGCCTCCTGCACACCTCCTATTGGGGATGTGCCCGCAACCAAGGTACATGCCCTTGACCGGAATCGAACCTGGGACCTTTCAGTCCGCAGGCCGACGCTCTATCCACTGAGCCAAACCGGTTTGGCTCTACTTCCTTTTTATCTTCCCAAATACCCAGCTTTTCTCAGCAGATAGGCATTTTTTGGCTTGCTTCCAAAAATAACCACAAATTCTGAGTAAGGTTAAGTCCCCACTACTGAGTTTCTATGATTCACCATCTCTGAAACCAGGGTTTCTCAAATGTTAATCAGCATATGAATCACTTGGGGATTTTGTTAGAAATTCTAGTTCAGTGAGTTTCAGTGGGTTTGGGGACTCCCAGGTGTTGCTGGTCTGCAGACTACACTGAGTAAGTAGCAAAGCCTTAGTTCACTTTTTTTTTCTTTGATATTATATTTTACATTTACTTGGACTTAACGGTAAGAATATGGGGTTTTTTTTGTTGGTTTAAAAAAATCTTAAAGTATGGTTCATATCTAATCTAATAAAAGAGAAACATGAAAATTGACTGCACCTCTGCTATGCCCCAAGCCACATCCCCCGAGGGCTCCTGGGCTGCCAGAGGGATGTCTGACTGCCAGCTTAGGCCCAATCCCCAGGGGAGTGGGCCTAAGCCAGCAGGTGGACATCCCCCGAGGGGTACCAGACTGTGAAAGGGCACAGGCCAGGCTGAGGGACCCCCCTGAGTGCACAAATTTTTGTGCACTGGGCCTCTAGTACAATAATATAATTCATGTGTACAATATAGTGATTCTACATTTATATACTTTACGGTGTAATAACCATAATATATCTAATAATCATCTCTCACTGTACAAAGTTATTGCGATAAACAGAAACTCAAGTTTAGAAACCACTCAACTCGACATGGTGAGAAACTACACCAAATAGAAAAGAAACCCAAAGGAAGTGCATCCGTCCTCTGGAGGCTGTGAGCTCTAAGGAAGACATACTTAGAGACATACTCAACGACCTGACATACTGACAACAGGAAGAGAGGGTTGAGTGAATCCAATGTGGGACCTGGGTATTGGGATTTTGAACAAGCTTCATGCATCATTCTGATGCATCAATGCAGTCCTGTCTGAGAACTACTGGACTGGGGAAAAAGTGCTTTGCAGTGGAGTGTGCCGGGGTTCTTGTTCCAGCATGAAGAAGGGTTCAGCCATCTGGAGAAGGCTGTGCGCAGATTAATAAAGAGTCTGGAGATGAGGCATAATTTTGAAAGGCATTTGGGGGTCAAGAGGAGCTTAGCTTAAGGGAAACTAAGATCTAAGTTCTAAGGTCTAAGCGCAGTGATGGCGAACCTTTTGAGCTCGGCGTGTCAGCATTTTGAAAAACCCTAACTTAACTCTGGTGCCGTGTCACATATAGAAATTTTTTGATATTTGCAACCATAGTAAAACAAAGACTTATATTTTTGATATTTATTTTATATATTTAAATGCCATTTAACAAAGAAAAATCAACCAAAAAAAATGAGTTCGCGTGTCACCTCTGACAAGCGTGTCATAGGTTCGCCATCACTGCCTTAGACAGTGGTTCTCAACCTTCTGGCCCTTTAAATACAGTTCCTCACGCGTGTCACCTCTGACACACATGTCATAGGTTCGCCATCACTGGTCTAAGGTCTAAGGTCTCAGGTCTCAGGTCTCTTCGTCCCAGGACCCCATGCTTTTTATTAACACAATTTGTCCTGAGGCGAGGCAGAGATATACATTTCAAAGGGTATACACAAGCATTGTCAGAATGGGGGAATTAGCCTACGGCTGTTCAGGTTTGGGCCAGTAGGAGGAAATAACATGTAGATTAAGATGCACTGAGCTGTCTGGCAGCAAACAATCATCCCTTTTCAGGTTTGGGGAAATGCCATCAGCCATTCCCAGATGATTCAGCCCTGCTGTCAGGCTGGAACTGGTCTCTGGCAGGAGTGGGGGTTGGGAGAGTGGCGAACAGGGTTCCTTAGATTAAAACATGTATGTAACCATAGTATGTCACATTAGTGGCTTTCACACTTGAGCATGTATTAGGTCCTTGGAGGGCTTGATAAAACACAGATGGCTGTGCAGATGGCTGGCCCTACTCCCCAGATTCTTGATTCAGTAGGTCTGGGACTGGGCCCAATAATTTATATAGATATATTTTAAATTTAAAAAAATATTTTTATTGATTTGAGAGGAAGGGAGAGGGAGAGAGAGATAGAAACATCAATGATGAGAGGGCATCATCAATTGGCTGCCTCGTACCTGCCAATCCTACTGGGTGGGGATCAAGCTCACAACCCAGACATAAGCTCTGACAGGAAATTGACGCATGACCTCCTGGTTCATAGGTTGATGCTTAACCACTGAGTCAGCCTGGCCAGGTAATAATTTATATTTTTATAAGGTTTAACTTATAATTTATAAAGTTGCAGGTGACACTGCTGCTGCTGAAGCTGAACATGTTGTGAAGATCCCTGTGTTCTGATGATCACCTACCTCAGAAACATGGCTGGTAAAAAGAATACATGTAAATATTTATGAAATAATCAGAACTATAAAAATGTCCCAGAGTAGTCAGTGAATTACTCAGAGAAACGAATAGAAGATGGTTTCCATTCAGGTCTTACACACCAGGTCTATCAGCCAGGGTTCTGGCAGGAAAGAGCTTGCACACATACACTGGTTCATTTGAAAAGCACTGAACAAAGAGACTCTGCAAATCTGTAGGCAGGGTTCAAAGAAACCAAAAAGAGAAAGTGCAGTACCCAGGCTGGTACAATAGACAGTTCTTTTTTTTTTTTCTTTCTCTTCTTCCCTCCCTTTCAGAGAGGAAGTGAGAGGAAGAGAGAAACATCAATGATGAGAGAGAATCATTAATCAGCTGCCTCCTGCACGCTCCCTACTGGGGATCGAGCCTGCAACCTGGGCATGTGCTCTTGACTGGCATCGAACCCGGGACCCTTTAGTCCATGGGCCGACACTCTATCCACTGAGCCAAACTGGTTAGGCGACAGCTGTTTCTTTATCTAGACCTGGTGATACAGAAGGAGAAAGTTATCCTCCATTCTAGGAATGGGTGGCTGTGTGAAGAAAGCATGGCATCCACTGTCCTTAGGTGGGCCATCCGAGAATGAACCAAGGGCATAAATTCCCTAAACTTCATCCACCTTCTGCTGTCCATTCTCCTGCCTGTCCTTTCCAGGTTCTGAACTGGAAGTAAGGGAGTCCGTCACGCAGTCCATATTGGTCAGACTCTATAGGCCCACAGCAGGATAGAGGGGTGGTGGGTGGTGACTAGATCTAGAAACAGAAGACACCCAGCTCACGGGTCTGTAGGCAGCACCCCACATCTGGTGCTTTTGTAGCCTGGAGTTTAGCAGCACAGTTAATAAAGGAAGGTAGATGTTTTCATGTGCACACAGGCACATTTTAGCTCTTTATGCTCTCTGCGGTAATTACACTTAAAAAATAATAGAGGTGACGTTTAATTTAGGATGGCACTTAGCAGAAATAATAGGTGTGGCTCTATTACAACAAGAGCCTTAGTGGTTTTCCTGACTCCGAATTTATAAGCATAATAATTAACTAAAAATACACTACTAGCCTTTCCTTTTAAAGGTGAATTTTAGGTTCAAATTATTTTTTTCCTGCCTACTTCCTGATTTGGAGCTCTAACTTTGGCTTATGGTAGGCAAAAAAAAGGGGGGTGGGGGCTTGCAAACTCTCTTTCCGACAGTAAAGGGATGAAGACTTCACATAAACTGTCCATTTATTGGTCAATCAAGAAAGAGAATTGTGCTTCTCATCTATGGTCATAAAGACTATCCAAGTAGAGAATGGGTAAAGGATGATACATTCAGCAAAATATTGGGTCTCAAAATATCCACTTCTCCACTTCTCCCATGGTCTACCATCCATCCATCCATCCATCCATCCACCCATCCATCCATCCATCCATCCATCCATCCATCCATCCTCCTCAATGCCTGCCACAGTGCCAGTCACAAGGCACCTCCGAGCCCTCAGAGACTAACAATCTTATGAGAGAAATGGAAAAGTTAATGGTATTGATCTAATTATGAAACAGCTAAAAGTGTTTGTAATAATCCCTGGTTCACCATAGATGGTACCTTATTTTATCCTTACTCAGCTTGGGAAGTAATTTTTATTTTCCTGATTTTACAAAGAGAACACAGAAAAGGAAGATTTACATAATGAAAGTTGATCTGAAAAAGAGAAAAAACAGTATAAAAAGAGGAAATAAAGATCACCAACAGGCAACAAACACTGCTACATAACTTCTCGCTTAGGCCTGGCTCTACTGCGACCCGTTTCCGAGACCATTCCCCCCAAGATGCATTTCTCGGGTTGAGTTACAGCCATGCCCATCATAATTAAGCCGGGATCATTTGTTCCAGCTCTGCCGAGAGGGAAGGGGGTGCCAGGATAATGTGATAAGCAATGTTCTATCTGCCCTCTGGTCAGCATTTGTTCTTTTCACTGGGGCCATAATGAATGTATGCCCCAAACAAGCACATCAAGTTCTATGTAGCCAAATTAAAACACCCTGCAAGTAGTCCCAACACCACGTTTTTATCAGTCTCCAAATTGGCTTGACCTGATAGGGAACACTTTGTAAACAAGAGGGAACAATTTGTTGTCCATCAGTGAAGATGTGCCTGTGTCCTCCTTGTCTTGCCAAGTTTGATACTCCAGACACCCAGTGTAGACTCAGGGTCTCTCAAAATCAAAGCGCGTAACAGAGGAACAAGGGGCATATACAGTATTAATATCATAGACTGGTTGGATTTTCAAAACTGTATTTAAAATTATGGATACACGTTGGTGATATTAAAAGAACACTGAACGTGCCTTAAAAACACTACATTCAAGCAACTCTGCTTCACCTTCCACCGACAAACAATTTTCTTTGTTAACTAAAGTACTAAGTGCAAAATAATTATTTTTTGGAACAATGCTGTGTAAATCCTGAGGGAATTACTAATGATAATAGATATGATGTATCAAATGCTTATATATGTGACGAGCACATCACAAATATGTTTCCCTGACAACCGGTGACAAATTGTGCTTTGTGGGTAAGGAAATTAAGAAGTTAATTTGCTTATCCAAGTTCGAATAGCTAGAAAGTGTCTGAGATGGGGCATTTTAATCCAGATCAATTTAACTCCAAAATCTGATAATGTGCCTCTTTAGCACATCACTGTTCCCCAAAAAAGGTAAGTTTTATAGTCTAGGCTCCAACTGTAAGAGCTGCATTCATTGTTTTGGGTCTTGGGGGAGATCCTGTAAAAAAAAAAAAACTTGTATTAGTTAATTTTATGTGTCAACTTGACTGGGCCACGGGGGTGCCCAGATAATTAGCCAAACATTATTCTGAGTATGTCTGTGAGGGTGTATTATTTATTTTATATTTCTTTCTTTTTTAAAAAATAATTCTTTATTGTTGGAAGTATTATATATGTCCCCTTCCCCCCTCCC
>NW_005355087.1:442125-444291 GCF_000412655.1 Myotis brandtii
TTCCATGATTCTTACTTTATTTTATACTACAGTTTACATTCAATATTATTTTGTATTAGTTCCAGGTGTACAGCATAGTGGGTTAGCCAAACATATATTTTAAACAGTGATTCTCCTGCTATCCCTAGTACCCACCTGGCACCATACATAGTTATTAGAAAGCAAGAGGCCCCATGCATGAAATTCGTGCAAGAGTAGGCCTTCCTTCCCCCGGCTGCCGGCACTGGCTTCCCTCTGGCACCTGGGACCCGAGCTTCCCTCCGGCTGCCAGCAGGCACCCCGGGGCCCGGACTTCCCTTGAAGCCCCGGCTTCATCCGGAAGGTTGTCCGGAAGGACGTCTGGAAGGAAGTCTGGTCTAATTAGCATATTATGCTTTTATTATTATAGATTATTGACTATGTTCCCTATGCTATAGTTTATATCCCTGTGACTATTTCATAACTACCAATTTGTACCTCTTCATCCTTTCACCTTTTCCACCCAATCTCCCAACCCCCTTCCCCTCTGATACAAAGAACAGACTGGTTTCACTTTTGTTTGTTTGTTTATATTGTTCATTAGATTCCACATATAAGTGAAAATCATATAGCATTTGTCTTTCTCTGACGGACTTATTTAACTTAATATAATACTGTGTTAGATGAGCATTTGAATTGAGTAAAGCAGATTGCTCTTCCAAGCGTGAATGGGCCTCATCCAATCAATGGAAGGCATGACAAGAACAAAAAAGGGAATCCTCTTGTGAATAAGAAGGAACGCCCATCAACCTGTCTTCTAGCTGGGTCATCGGTCTTCTCAGCCTTTGGACTGGGATTTGGACTGGACCTTACTTCATTGGCTCTTCTGGTTGTCAGGCCTTAGACTGGAACTACACTACTGGCTCTCCTGGGTCTCCAGCTTGCTGACTGCAGATCTTAGGAATCCTCAGCCACTATAACCACATGAGCCAATTCCTTATAATAAATCACATATATATACATATTCGTGTACATATATGATATTGATTTTTTTCTCTGGAAAACTCAGACAATACACAACTCTCCTTATATTCTGAGATTAGGTAATTGGCCAGCTGTTTCATCTGGTCCATGTCCAAGTTTCCAACTTACTCATCTGTGGTAATGTTCTGGAAATTCCCAGAATTTCCTTGTTGGCAAAATTTATAAATGCTTACTTTTGGATTTATAAGAATTTCAGGAAATTTAAAGTGACATCATCCAAAAAAAAAAAAAAAAAAAAAAAAAGAAAAAAAGCCTGAAGCCTATTTTTTATTTAGTTAAAAAGTTTTAAACAAAATTTACTTTTTATTTTAAAAACTTTTAAAAATTCAATTTATTGGGGTGACATTGGTCAACATGATCATATAAGTTTCAGGTATGGGTTTCTATGTTACAAGATCTGTATATTTTACCATGTGCTCATTACCCAAAGTCAAATCTCCTGTCACCATATATTAGGACTCCCTTCTTCCCTCACCCTCTTCCCTCTGGCAAACACCACATTGCTGTTTGTGCTCACGAGTTTCAGTTTTATATCCCACATATGACTGAAATCATATGGTTCTTAGCTTTCTCTGACTGACTTACTTTCCTTAGCCTCAGGTCCCCTGGCCCCGGCACGAGGGCACGAGGGCACGAGGGCACGAGGGTGTGAAGGCACGAGGGCGTGATGACCATTTGCATATTAGCTCTTTATTATATACTAGAGGCCTGGTGCATGAAATTCGTGCATGGGTGGGGTCCCTCCACCTGGCTAGTGATCGAGGCCGACCAGGGCCATCTCACCCAGTCCTGATCAGGGCTGGAGGCCAGGGAGGGGCCATGGGAGTGCTCTAGGGTGTGTCCAGCCCCATCTTGCCCAGTCCTGATTGGCCGGACTCCAGCAGCAAGCTAACTTACCAGTTGGAGCATCTGGCCCCAGGTGGTCAGTGCACATCATAGCAACCGGTCAGTCAACCACTCGGTCAGACACTTAGCGTATAAGGCTTTTATATATATAGACTAGAGGCCCGGTGCACAAAAATTTGTGCAATCGGGGGGGGGGGGTCCCCTCAGCCCAGCCTGGGCCCTCTCGCAGTCTGGGACCCCCCGGGGGATGACCACCTGCTGGTTTAGGCCCACTCCCCGGGGGATTGGGCCTAAGCTGGCAATCAGACATCCCTCTGG
>NW_005355087.1:445602-446825 GCF_000412655.1 Myotis brandtii
TCCTCCGTCACTGAAGCAAGCAAGCCTCATGTTCGCTTCAAGCTGCCTGGCTGCTGGCCGGCATCTTGGCTGGCAGTTAATTTGCATATCGCCCTGATTAGCCAATGGGAAGGGTAACGGAGGTATGGCTAATTACCATGTTTCTCTTTTATTAGATAGGACAAGAGGCCTGGTGCACAGAATCTGTGCACTTGGGGGGATCCCTCAGCCTGGCCTTCACCCTCTTGCAGTCTGGGAGCTCGGGAGATGTCCGACTGTCAGCTTAGGCCTGTTCCCCATGGAACGGGCCTAAGCCGTTAGTCGGACATCCTTAGTGCTGCCGCGGAGGAGGGAGAGATTGCTGCCACTGCTGCTGCATTGCCAGTCATGACCTTGGCTTCTGGCTGAGTGGCGCTCCCTCTGTGGGAGTGAACTGACCACCAGAGGGCAGATCCTGCATTGAGCATCTGCCCCTTGATGGTCAGTGCGCATCATAGCGACAGATCGTTACACTGTTTGGTCAATTTGCATATTAGCCTTTTATTATATAGGACTAGAGGCCTGGTGCACAAAAATTTGTGCACTCGGGGGGGATTGGGGGTCTCTCAGCCCGGCCTGTGCCCCCTCGCAGTCTGGGACCCCTCGGGAGATAACGACCTGCTGGCTTAGGCCTGCTCCCGGGTGGCAGAGGGCAGGCACAATCGCTAGGTGCAGCCCCTGGTCGGGCTCAGAGCAGGGCTGATTGGGGAGTTGGGGCGCCGCCCCCTGTCATGCACAGAGCAGGGTGGATCGGGAGGTTGCAATGCCACCCTCAGTCACGCTCAGGGTAGGGCCGATTGGGGGCTTGGGGCACCGCCCCCTGTCACACTCAAGGCAGGGTTGATGGGGAGGTTGTGGTGCCACCCCCTGTCACGCACAGAGCAGGGCCGATCAGGGGGTTGAGGAGCTCCCCCCTGTCACTCACAGAGTAGGGCTGATAGGGGAGTTGGGGCACCACCCCCTATCACACACTGAGCAGGGTGGATCAGGGGGTTGGGGTGTCGCACCCTGTCACACTCAGGGCAGGGCCGATGGGGAGGTTATGGCTCTACCCCGTCACACACAGAGCAAAGCCTGTGGGGGGCGGTTGGGGCGCTGCCCTCTATCACCCACAGAGCAGGGCCGATCAGGGGGTTGGGGCGCCACACCCTGTCACACATAGAGCTGCAGGGCGATCAGGGGGTTGGGGAGCTCCCCCCTGTCAC
>NW_005355087.1:447377-449900 GCF_000412655.1 Myotis brandtii
GTTTTCAGGCTGGCGGGGGACTGAAGCTCCCAACCTGTCCTTTTTTTCTTTTTTTTTTTTTTTTTTGGGCCAGCTTTAGCTCTGAGGCTTGGCTCCAGCTCTGAGGCTTGGCTCCAGGTCTGAGGCCTTGGCTGCTGAAAGCAGGTATCTGGTTTGTTTGGGTTCTATAATCGAAACACTGTTTCAACTCCAGCTCTGAGATCCCGGCTGGCTGAAAGCAGGTTTCTGGGGTTTTGTTTAGCTTCTATATTTGTAACAATGTTTCAAACTGCAAGCTCAGGGGCCGGCAGCAGCAGGTGGGGAACGTTGGAGTCCTCTGTCACTGAAGCAAGCAAGCCTCCTGATAGCTTCAAGCTGCCTGGCTGCCGGCCGGCATCTTGGCTGGCAGTTAATTTGCATATCGCCCTGATTAGCCAATGGGAAGGGTAACGGAGGTACGGCTAATTACCATGTTTCTCTTTTATTAGTGTAGATGGTCTTTATTATGTTGAGATACTGTCCTTTTATTCCCATTTTATTGAGCATTTTAATCATAAATGGATGTTGTAGCTTATCAAATGCTTTTTCTGCATCTATTGATAAGATCACATGATTTTTATCCTTCCTTTTGTTAATGTGGTGTATTACATTAATCGATTTGTGTATGTTGAACCATCCTTGAGGCCCTGGAATGAACCCCACTTGATAGTAATGTATTATTTTTTGGGTGTACTGTTGTATTTGATTTGCTAGTATTTTGTTTAGGATTTTTACATCTGTATTCATCAGAGATATTGGCCTGTAGTTTTCTTTCTTTCTTTCTTTTTTAATTTTTGCTATCCTTCCCAGGTTTTGGTATCAGGGTTATGTTAGCCTTATAAAATATGTTAGGACGTATTTCCTCTTCGTGAATTTTTTGGACTTATTTCATTGGCTTCACTTTCTATTTCTTGAATTAATTTCTCAGTGCCCATTTATGTTGGTGAAAGCTGAGACCACAGTAGCAACACAGACAGGCTTTATAAGCTCTGTTAGCCTTTACTTCTCATAGAACTCTAGCCTCTGCACACCTGTAAGATTTATTCTAATAAGCCCTGATGTACACTGGATTTATCAATGCACACTCCTTCCTCCTCCTGATTTAACTGGTAATAACACACACAAAAAAACAAAAGGGCCAAATTTTGGGCCCAATAATTGCAGGGGAGTGGGAAGCACAAAACCTTTCAGACCTGCACAACCTGTGATGGAAAGCCACAACTTGACTTAAAAACAAACTGCTTTGACTCCCTAAACACAAATTCTGACCTCACATACATCTAAAGCTAAAAGTCATCATTATCATTGCTTTCCTTGCTTTCTCTCTCTATTCAAGAAAAGCCATTTTAAAGATTAATAAAGTGGCAAGGTTTAATATAAACATGAACTCTCATATTATTTTAGACTCCACTCAGTTTTGGGGAAATTCCAGATTAATATCTCACCAGGTGTAGAGAATGATCAATTAGTCAGTTAACCATTCAAGGGACAGTTTCTAGATTTCTAAACCTGCTCAAGTGAATTCAAATGCCTCCCTGTCCTTATTTAAGGATACGGATATTCAAACTAATCTATTCATTTTACTATGTGAATATATATAATATGCATAACATATATACGTTTTTATATATAACTAGGGGCCCGGTGCACAAAAATTTGTGCACTCGAGGGGTCCCTCAGCCTGGCCTATGCCCTCTTGCAGTCTGGGACCCCTCAGAGGATGTCCACCTGCTGGCTTAGGCCCGCTCCCTGGGGTATTGAGCCTAAGCTGGCAGTCAGACATCCCTCTGGCAGCCCGGCAGCCCTTGGGGGATGTCCACTTGCCAGCAGGGAGCAGGTCTAAGCTGCAGTCAGACATCCTTAGCACTGCTGTGGAGGCAGGAGAGGCTCCTACCACCACCACTGTACTGGCAACCATCAGTCTGGCTTGTGGCTGAGCAGAGCTCCCCCAGTGGGAGCTCACTGACCACCAGGGGGCAGCTCCTGCATTGAGCATCTGCCCCCTGGTGGTCAGTGTGTGTCATAGTGACCAGTCATTCCCAGTCTTTCTGCTGTTAGGGTCAATTTGCATATTACCCTTTTATTATATAGGATAGAGGCCTGGTGCATGGGTGGGGGCCGGCTGGTTTGCCCTGAAAGGTGTCCGGGATCAGGGTGGAGGTCCCGCTGGGGTGCCTGGGCCAGCCTGGGTGAGGGGCTGATGGGTGTTTGCAGGCTGGTCACACTCCCTTCAGGGCGGGGGTCCGCATTGGGGTGCCTGACCAGCCTGGGTAAGGGGCTGATGGCTGTTTGCAGGCTGGTCACACCCCCTTCAGGGTGAAGATCCCCGCTGGGGTGCCTGGCCAGCCTGGGTGAGGGGCTGATGGCTGTTTGCAGGCTGGTCAAGCCCCCCCCAGTGGGGACCCTCACCCCATGGAGGTTTGGCCAGCCTGGGTGAGGGGCTGATGGCTGTTTTCAGGCTGGTCAAGCCCCCCCCAGTGGGGACCCTCACCCCATGGAGGTTTG
>NW_005355087.1:450838-452042 GCF_000412655.1 Myotis brandtii
AGCAAGCAAGCCTCCCTGCTCGCTTCAGTGCATGGCTGCCAGCCGCCATCTTGGCTGACAGTTAATTTGCATAAGGATATGCTGATTAGCCAATGGGAAGGGTAGCGGTCGTACGCTAATTACCATGTTTCTCTTTTATTAGCGTAGATAGAGGCTTGGTGTATGGATGCGGGCCGGCAGGTTTGCCCTGAAGGGTGTCCTGGATCAGGATGGGGGTCCCGCTGGGGTGCCTGGCCAGCCTGGGTGAGGGGCTGAGGGCCATTTTCAGGCTTCCCAAACCCCCATCAGGTTGGGGGTCTCCACTGGTGTGCCTGGCCAGCCTGGGTGAGGCGCTGAGGGCTGTTTCCAGGCTGCCCACACCCCCTTCAGGGTGAGGGTCCCCACTGGGGTGCCTGGCAAGCCTGGGTGAGCGGCTGAGGACCGTTTTCAGGCTGCCCACAGCCCCTTCAAAGTGGGGGTCCCCACTGGGGTGCCTGGCAAGCCTGGGTGAGCGGCTGAGGACCGTTTTCAGGCTGCCCAAGCCCCCGGCAACTGAAGCTCCCAGCCTTTCCTTATTTTTTTTTTATTTACTCAAGTTCCATGGCAACGGCAACTGGAAGCAGGTATCTGGGGTTTATTTACCTTCTATAATTAAAACTTTGTTGCTTTGAGGGGAGGCAGAAGCCAGCCGGGAAGTGTGGGTTCTTTCATCACCGGGGAAACCAAGCCTCCTGCTCTGTGGCCATGGCAGCTGGAAGCAGGTATCTTGGGTTTATTTACCTTCTATAATTGAAACTTTGTTGCCTTGAGAGGAGGCAGCAGCGGGCCGGGAAGTTTGGCTTTCTTCATCACTGGAGCAAGCAAGCCTCCTGCTCGCTCCAGCTCCGTGGCTGCTGGCTGCCATCTTGGTTAGGTTAATTTGCATATAGTTGCTCTGATTGGCTGGTGGGCGTGGCTTAAGGCATAGCAAAAGTGCGGTCAATTTGCATGTTTGTCTTTTATTAGTGTTGACTAGAGGCCTGGTGCACAAAAATTTGTGCAATTGGGGGGGTCCCTCAGCCCAACCTGCGCCCATTCACAGTCCAGGACTCCTTGGGGGATGTCCACCTGTTGACTTAGGCCCACTCCCTGGGGGATCAGGCCTAAGCTTGCAGTCAGACATCCTTCTGGCAGCCAGGGAGCCCTCGGGGGATGTCCGACTAAAGGCTTAGGCCCCCAAGGGATC
>NW_005355087.1:452563-471080 GCF_000412655.1 Myotis brandtii
AAAAAAACTATAAAATACTACAGCATATTATATGTACCCTTCACCCAATTTCTTAGGTGTTAATAATTTAAACATAACCATTATACAACTAACAAAATTTGGAATATATTTTTCTTATAATCTCTTTAATGTTACTTAATCCATTTACTTTGTTTTTGTTAATCTTCACCCAAGGATATTTTTCCATTGAATTTTAGAGAGAGTGAAGGGAAAGGGAGAGACACATTGATTGGTTGCCTCCTGTACATGCTTTGATAGGGACTGGGGATCAAGCCAGCAACTGAGGTACATGCCCTTGACTGGAATTGAACCTGGGACCCTTCAGTCCACGGGCTAATGCTCTATCCACTGAGTAAAATAGGCTGTAGCTTAATTCATTTACTTTTAATCTATATGTGTCTTTATATTTAAAGTGGGTTTTGTTTTTGATTGACCCTCATAATATGTCTTTTAATTGGTGCATTTATGCCACTGACTTTCAGAGTGCTTACTGATAGAGTTACTACCATATCAGGCAGTTTCTGGGGCTTCTGGGGCAAGGCGGGGGCAGGCCTGCCCTAGATGGCAGCGCGCTGGCAGCTCGCACTGTCCCGCCCTGCCTGCAGTATGCAAATTAGCCACCATCTTTGTTGGCAGTTAATTTGCATATCACACTGATTAGCCAATGGGAGGCGTAGCGAAGGTATGGTCAATTACCATGTTTGTCTATTATTAGATAGGATTATCTTGGTAACTAATTGTTAAACAATAATCTTTACCTCAGGAGAACTCAAAGTGTTGTTTCAGCTCTTACTTTCCTGTTGTTGGAAGAAAGAGAGGAATCGAAACTGCGTTAATGTGGTGATGAATGTGGTCAAGTTTGAACAGAAACAGCTGCTTCCGTTAGATATTGATCTTGTAGAAAAGCATATAAAGTTCATATACATGGACCTTGACTGCCTTAAGTTCCTTTCTTATCCAGAGTTCGGGAGAGACTGGCAGCTGAGCCCTGGACAAGTACTGACTAACTCTTCCCTCGTCCTAGCCTAACAGGGGAGGGGAGGAGGAAGATTGTACTCTTTTAATTTAATGCTTTGCATGTCTTGTCAA
This sequence comes from Myotis brandtii, assembly GCF_000412655.1. NCBI lineage: Eukaryota > Metazoa > Chordata > Mammalia > Chiroptera > Vespertilionidae > Myotis > Myotis brandtii. The sequence goes on from NW_005355087.1 coordinate 453,653, forward strand.
GATTTGCCTTATCCTGCTTTGTGGGGAGAAAAAACAGTCACAATCATAAGGATTTGGCTCTATGTAAAAGCTGATGTTCTTAACCCCCAAGAGTCTGTGTGAAGAATGATCATTAAAAAAAAAAAGTGCATTGGGTAAAATAAATATATAGATATTAATTTGTAAAGAAGAATGTATAAAACTATTTTTCTGTTCTTTTTTTTAGAAAATGACTCACTATATCTTTATAATGTTTTCTTATCTTATAATAAACACATTAAAGAGACACTTTTCTTATTCTCAGACTTAAATCATTTTCCTGTGGGGGTTCCCGCCCCCTCTTTTCCCTTTTTTCTACTCTCCTTTCTGCATCTCTACTCCCTTTGATTTTTCTTCTGTTTCTGAAGGTAGAATCAGAAAAAGGAAGGTAACAACTAGGTGTGTACTGACCACAATTGTAAGACTTCTCAAACGTATTTATAGTGGAGTAAACAAACATGACAGCTATATGCCCAAGCATGCCTAAATCCTTCTCAGTTTATTCTGAGACGGATTGAAATAAAACAAGGGCATTCCTGAGATGCTTTCTTTTTGCGTGTAACTGGGTGTTTGTGTGGAAGAGTAACTGGGTGTGAGTTGGCTCCCTGCTTCTCTGCCAAATTCTGGATGTCTGATTTCTTGGAATTAGCCACGTTGAAAAGAACTTCTTAAGTTTCATTTACTAAACATTTTCACTTTCATTTTACCTCAGTCCAAATGGCCTCTTACTAGTAGAACTTTACGGGAGAATTCTAACCTTCTCATTTTACATACACAGAAAATTAGGACCAGTGGCTAGCTCCAGCTCTCCCGAGCACCACACAGTACTCTTTTTTGTGACTTTATTCTGGTTTTATACTTTTTTAAAATTAAAGTTAACATCTATAACTGTACTTGAAGCAATCTAGGAGCTAATTATACTAAGCAAGATGATTGCGTATGAACAAAAATATATTCAAAGAACAATTTAGATTAGTGTCTCCCTCCCAATGAGACAAGATGTTCAACATCTTTAATAACTGGCGGAGCACCTGCACTGACCCACCGTCGTGGACACTAGCTGTAAACACCTGGCCTTGACTGAGATGAGCGGTGGGGAGAATCCACTTTCTGGGCATATACGACATTAGTCTATTTCCAGTTGGTGTGGATTCTGAGGCCTGGGGGTTGCAGGCTTTTGATTTCTCAAGTAATAGGCTCGGGGGTTTCACTGGCAACAGATCTCCTTAAAGTCTATTATTCTTTGTTTATTTATACTTGTTCAACCCCACAGACCTTGACAAGTTGTGTGTGTATGTGTTTTACTTATTTATTTTTGTTATTCTCAACTGAGGACATTTTTTCCATTGATTTCTAGACAGAGTGGAAGGGAGAGGGAGAGAACGAAAGAGAAACATTGATGTGAGAGACACATAGATTGGTTGCTTTCTGCACACACCCCGACTAGGGCCAGGGATCAAGCCTGCAACTGAGGTATGTACATGCCCTTGACTGGAATTGAACCTGGGACCCTTCAGTCCATAGGCCAACGCTCAAATCACTGAGCCACACCAGGTAGGGCTAGTTATGGTTCTTGGATCAAGGGCTAAATCAGAGGAATTCTGTCATATAACATCAGGTTCTAGTGATTCATCCATTTGTAAGCCTTCAGCACTCAACTTGGCCGTGGGAAAACTATACCCTGGATTGGAGACAGTTCATCTTCTCCTTGCCCCATGTTACATTTCATAGAATGGTTGTGACAATGAGGGTAATTGTCACCTTTGGTGATAAAAGTAGCTGAAAAGGATGTGGTGGAGAATCACTCAATCTATTTCAAGCACATTTCACAGCCTTTGCTTCTGCTAATGTTAGCTAGAGGCAGAGAATCCGACTTTCCACTTTGCAAAGCTTAAGCCCATCCGCAAATCAACCATATTGGATTTATGGCCATAGACAGGATGTATCTTTATTACAAAAGCTGAACTTTCAGGAAAGCTGTGTTTTATAGAAATTTGTCACTTGGGTGGCTATACTGAGTTTGTAGGGAGTAGACAACACACCCGAATATCCTTATATTTTCCCACAGAACCACTACCATCAAGGCTTGGTACCAGGTTGTGCTCTGGGTTTATTTTTAAAAACAGGTGGGGAAGGAAAAACAGGTGGGAAGAAGATATTTGTATAAAGTATATCTGATAAAGGATTGTTATCCAAAATTTACAAAACTCAACATAAGAAAAACAAACAACCTGTTTGGAAAATGGGCAAAAGACCTGAATAGACACCCCACCAAAGAAGATACATAGCAAATAAACATATGAAAAATTTTTGAACATTAATGTCACTAGGGAATTGCAAATTAAATAACAGTGAAGTACCACTACATACCTATTAGAATGACCTAAATCCAAAACACTAAAAGCACCAAATATTGGGAGGCTATGGATAAGGAGCAACAGGAACTCTCATTCATTGATGGTGGAAAGGCAAAAAGGTAAAGTATCTGTGGTAGTCAGCTTTGCAATTTCTTACAAACTAAACACTCTTATCATAACAGTCATGCTCCTTGGTATGTACCCAAATGAATTAAAAACTTATATCCACCCAGAATTCTTCACATGGATGTTTATAGCAGCTTTATTTCTAGTTTCCAAAATCTGGAAGTAACCAAGATGCCCTTCAGTAGGTGAATAGATAAGTAAACTGTGGTACATTCAAACTGTGGGAAGTTATGCAGCTCTGAGAAGAAATGGGCTATCGAGCCACAGAAAGACATAGCGGAAACTTAAATGCATATTACTAAGTGAAGGAAGCCAGTCTGAAAGGGCTACTTTCTGTATGATTCAAATTATACAACACTCTATAAAAAGTTAAAATATGGAGACAATAAAGGGATCAGTGGCTGTCAGGGATTAGAGGAGGGGGGGGTGGGGGTGGGGGAATGAGTAAGTGCAATTATCCTGTATGATACTGTTGGCCAAAACCCATAGAATGGACAAAGCAAGAGTGAATCCTGATGTAAACTTCAGACTTTGGGTGATAAGGATATATAAATGCAGTAACAGTTCTAACAAAGGCACCACTATGGTAGGGGCTATTGGTGGTGGGGGATGTTGTGAATATAGGGAGGCGGGGGGTGTATATGGAAACTCTCTCTACTTTCCGCTCAATTTTGTTGTAAACCTAAAACTGCTTTAAAAAACATTTTCTTTTAATGACACAGTTTAGCCGGCTGCTATGCACCTATGAGGAGTCAGCACGTCTCAGCCCGGCTGGAGAGTTTCCTGCCTCGTGACAGGTGCTGTCTTGCATCACTTAGGGTCTGTCTTATGTGAAACCTCATTTCCACACACTAACGTCTAGAGTAGCTAGAACTTTTGAGTCATTCAGAAACCCATTAAACTGGCTTAATAGAAAATGAGAATCTCCTGCCAATGTAGCTGAGAAGTGAGGAATGAGACTAGATTCAGACATGACTAAATCCAAGTGCTTAAAAGATGCAGTTAGGCTTGGCTGTGTGGTCAGTGGTTGAACATTGACCATGAACCAGGAGATCACGGTTTGGCCTCGGTTTCAGGTTCAATCCCCAGTAGGGGGTGTGCAGGAGGCAGGTGACCAATGATTCTCTCTCATCATTGATTTTTCTATCTCTCTCTCCCTCTTACTTTCTCTCTCTGAAATCAATGAAAACGTATCTTTATGTTAAAAAAAAGATGCAGTCAGATCTCTATCTATCTACCTACCTACCTATCCTATCTAATAAAAGAGGAACATGGTAACTATACCTAGACTCATCTGAGTAAGCCATATTGAGAAGAAAGAATACTCCTTTCTCAGAAAAATTCAAGCTGCTATCTCACTTGGTAGATGTAGCCACTAGCCCATATAACAACTGTAGTCCATTGTTTCTAAAAGTTTGTGTTCGTGTCACTGGTGCTCCACATGCTAATTTTGGGTAGTAACTAAACATTTATTTGAATTATAAGAATTGTGTGAATTTTCATATGTATTAAAAATAACTAGGGCATCGCCTTAGCTGGTTTGGCTCAGTGGATAGAGCTTACAGAATCAGCCTGCATACTGAAGGGTCCTGGGTTCAATTCTGGTCAAGGGCACATGACTGGCTTGCAGGCTCAATCACCAGTAGGGGGTGCAGAAGGCAGCCGATCAATGATTCTTTCTCATCATTGATGTTTCTATTTCTCTCTCCCTTCCCTTCCTCTCTAAAATCAATAAAGAAAAAAAAAATAACTAGGGCATCAAAATTTCTTATTTATTCAGATGAGGCTGAAATAGAAAGTAAAAATCCCCTTTACATGACTAGAATGAATTTCAGGTTATGATGCTCAGGCATATTTCCCAATGTGTCAGACCTTTGGTCATCTGAATTATCCACTAAGACTTCATCTTCTCCATGTAGGCAAAGTGTTGCACAGGCAGAGAAATCTAGTCCCTGTTTCATACTGAGGGGAAAGTTTGAGGTAATGTAAGTCCCTCAAGAATTCTGGAAAAGTCCATTTCAGGTAATTGTTCATAAGGCAGCTTTCGAGATGAAGTCAAATGCTAGATGGCATTTGGGTTTCACTTTACATATTGCAGTTGATAAATGAATGATTTACTCTTGTGGAATGTGAAACCCACTCAGGCTTATCTTGTAGCACCAAGAGGAGTTTGAATGACTGAGATATATAAGCCCTTTACGATAGTGTTGAAAATCTTTATACCACTGAGAAGAAACAGTGTCATCCTGCATAATAAAAGGGTAATATGCAAATTGACCAAACGGTGGAATGACCAGTCACTATGACACGCACTGACCATCAGGAGGAAGATGCTCAATGCAGGAGCTGCCCCCTGGTGGTCAGTGCACTCCCACGGCGGGGGAGGGGAGCGCTGCTCAGCCACAAGCCAGGCTGACGGCTGGCGAGCACAGCGGCGGTGGCGGGAGCGGGCCTAAGCCATCAGTTGGACATCCCCTGACGGCTCCTAGTCTGCGAAAGGGTGAAAGCCAGGCTGAGGGACACTCCCCCTTCCCTAAGTGCATGACTGTTGTGCACTGGGCCTCTAGTTTTAGTATAAAGTAAAATTAATTACATGACTATGACTGGCTCATCCACAGCTAGCTTCTGGTCGACCAAAATTATGTAACTGATTCATGTTCCTTCTGATTTGTTCTTATGCAGTTCGATTTCCAAGAAAAAGCAAGCTTTTTCTGAAGTTTAATTACTTCCAAAGTTTAGTTCAAATTCTATTCTAGGAAGAAACAGAAGCTGTTTTTTTTTTCATTTCCTTTAAATACTTCACTTTTGTTTCTCTGTGCTTTCACTATGAGAAGTAATCCAGCAAAGTCAGAAATGAAAGAGGTGAAGTAACAACCGATCCCACAGAAATACAGAAGATTATGAAAAAATACTATGAACGACTCTATTCCAACAAAATGGACAACATAGACGAAATGGACATATTCTTAGAAAAATACAAGCTTCCAAAACTCAATCAGGATGAATCAAAAAACCTGAATAGGTCAATAACTACCGAAGAAATTGAAGCAGTGATCAAAAATCTTCCAGCAAACAAAGCCCTGGTCTGGACAGCTTTACAGGGGAGTTCTATCAAGCATTCAAGGAAGAACTAAAATCTACCCTCCTCAGACTATTCCAAAAAATTTATGGTCTAGGAAGTGCTCCAAACCCAAGGCCCATTAAAAAAAAAACCCCTCACTTGAGGATATTTTTTTCCAGTGATTTTTAGAGATAGTGGAAGAGGGGCAGGAAGTGTGGGGGGGTGGGGGAGAGAAACATCAACCTGAGTAAGATACATCGATTGGTTGCCTCCCGGACGCATCTGTACTGGGGCTTGGGAACCTGCAACCAAGATATGTGCCCTTGACCAGGAACGGAACTGCTGACCCTTTGGTCTGAGGGTTGGTGCTCTAACCACTGCTCAGTGCAAGGGCCATTCTTATATGGCTAAGTAGGGATTGAAAACCTGCATGCACAACAATGACTTTTCTGACACTTTTTATTTTTATTCTTTATTGCCCCTTCACTGGGAGCTGGTTTGGGAACTGCAATCAAGAAGTCTAATTCCCAACCCACTTTCAAATCCAGCCACAACTCTCAGATCTCCATTTTCTCTGTGTATACCAAGTGTTCTTCCTCTTCTTCTGTCTTTCTTTTGACTGCAAGCCTTGCTCCTACTCCTCTTTCCTTCATGCTCTAAACATCGCCAGCCCAGGCCTCTCTCCTGAGTTCCAGACTGAGATCTCTAAGGGTCATCTTGGCTGGACCTTCCGCAGGTGTCTCCGTATATCCCAAACTGAATTAGTTATTTCCCCCTTTTAATCAGCCTCTTCTGTGTTTGCTTTTCATTGAGTGGCACTTCGTTGACCCATCCTGTCCCAGAAGTGTCCGCAGACTTCCTGACCCATCTTTGACACCTCTATCTAGAGCTCTTCCTGTGTCAGAAGATTTCTGCGCACAAGCTCCCCTAGTTGCAAGAAAACCATGTCTCAGAAGCCAGTGTATGGTCAGGCTGTGAACTGCACAACCCTAGCAGGTGCCATTCAGATAGTAGAGATACCTTTTATGTCTCTAATACTATGGAACAGTTCCTTAGATTTTCTGTGTTTTATGACATCAACATTTTGAAGAGTACTGACCAGTTATTTTGTACAATTAAAACCAAGGGTCCTTATGACTTTGATTAAATTTAGCTTTAAATCCTAGTTCTAGGAATCATCGCTGCCCTCCCCTCTCCTTCCTTACCCTTCCCTCCCTGCCTCTCCCTTCCTCTCCTCTTCTCTCCTTTCTTCTCTTATGCTCTCTCTCCTTCTGACCTTCAGATGCCTAGCCTTTCCCCCACAGAATCAGCAACTGTCCTTCCCCACCACCGCCCCCAGGCAGCAGAAGACAGTAGCCCGCACCTGACTAATGGTCACATGGTCAGGACCTGTGGAAGGCTAAAGATAACATCTTGATTTAAGTTATGTTTCTGTTCCCGAGCCCTCAAGTGAAATAACTCCCTGTCTACTGTCCTATGAGCTGGACAGAGGGTTGTTGGAACAGACCTCAGCACTGGCCTCAGGACCTGAAGAAATGATTCACTCACCTCGACAATCAGCTCCCAGAATGACCCGAAGCCCTAACCCACAGTGTCTTATGATTTTTTCACTATATAATCTGTAGCCTACACACCATTGGGGCGTTTGGGCTTTTGAGCATTAGCTTTCTGTTCTCCTGGGCAACACCATCTATTTAATAAAGAGGGAATATGCTAATTTGTCCATGATGGTGTACCAGTCTATGGGCAGGGCCAGGGGCGGGGACTTCCGCCCCCAGCGCTAACATCATGCTGCTGGTATGATGCTTGGGGGGGGGGGGCTGGGCTTGACCAGGGACCTAAGGCTACGCCCCTGCCCCAGTTCTGGGCCAGGACACCTCAGGCTGTGCCCCCCGCCCATAGGGCTTGATGGGGTACCTCAGGCCGTACCCGCTGCCCAGTGGGTCTTGATAGGGGACCTCAGGCTATGGCCCTCGCCTGGCGGGGCTTGACAGGAACCCCACCCCGGCTCAGGGGCAGGAGACCTCAGACTGCACCCCCACCCAGCAGGGCTTGACAGGGACCTCAGGCCATGCCCCCCACCCAGCAGGGCTTGACGAGGGACCTCAGGCCATGTCCCCCACCCAGCAGGGCTTGACGAGGGACCTCAGGCCATGTCCCCCACCCAGCAGGGCTTGACGAGGGACCTCAGGCCATGTCCCCCACCCAGCAGGGCTTGACGAGGGACCTCAGGCCATGTCCCCCACCCAGCAGGGCTTGACGAGGGACCTCAGGCCATGTCCCCCACCCAGCAGGGCTTGACGAGGGACCTCAGGCCATGTCCCCCACCCAGCAGGGCTTGACGAGGGACCTCAGGCCATGTCCCCCACCCAGCAGGGCTTGACGAGGGACCTCAGGCCATGTCCCCCACCCAGCAGGGCTTGACGAGGGACCTCAGGCCATGTCCCCCACCCAGCAGGGCTTGACGAGGGACCTCAGGCCATGTCCCCCACCCAGCAGGGCTTGACGAGGGACCTCAGGCCATGTCCCCCACGGAGGGAGATTTTATATACATTTTACTAATTTTCTTTCATCTCTGACACTTCTATTATAGAGAAAGGGCAAATAGCAATATTAAAATATTTCTCATGAATTCTCTTTTAATGTGCACAAATTTCATGCACTGTGCCACTAGTGCATATATATATATATATACTTGACAGGGGACCATATATATGAAAATTTGTCTGGGACTCCGTAATGGTCATGACCGAACAAATTTGCATATTACCTCTTTATAGGCTGCGTGTGCAGATGGGGGTGGGGGGGGGGAGGGGACTGCTGCGTGGTGAGGCAAGCCATGGATAGCACAGGCAACCAGCAGGTACACAGAGAGCAGGGTGGAGCAGGGCCTGCCAGTTGCTGCAGGGGTAGAGAGCAGGGTGGAGAAGGGCCCCTCCCCCCCCCACCCCGGCAGAGAACAGGAAGCAGGGCCCACAGAGAACAGGAAGCAGTTGCCACAGCCACAATCAGGTCCACAGACAGCAGGGCGGAGCAGGGCCCACCAAAAACAGGAAGCAGGACATGCCAGTCATTGTGATGATGATCAAGTCCAGAGAGAACAGGAAGCAGAGCCCACAGAGAACAGGAAGCAGAGCCTGCCAGTGCTGCAGGGAAGAGCAGGTCCGCAGAGGGAGCAGGAGCTGAGAGGCAGGGGGTCGTGCCCAGGCTGGCGCTACTGGGAGACAGCCCCCAACCGGCTCACCTCTGCGTGTGAGCTGCAGAGGAAACACCTTTTCTTACAGCTCATTGGCTAAGCTCCCTGTACACCACTCTCAGTGTTCTTGATAACTTTGGTAATAAGAATCCAAGAAGGTGATCTAGGGTTTTTCCACCTCACTCCTGGAGGCAAAAAATGAAGGTCCGCTGCTAGAGGGGCTAAGAAATGTCATATCCTGCCCTAGCCAGTTTGGCTCAGTGGATAGAGCCTCAGCCTGCGGACTGCAGGGTCCAGTTCGATTCTGATCAAGGGCATGCACCTAGGTTGCAGGCCCCTCCCTGGCCTGGGCCCAGGTCAGGACTCATGCAGGAGGCAACCAATCGAAGTGTTCCTCTCATATTGATTTTTCTCTGGTTTTCCCTCTCTCTTCCATGCTCTCTGAAAATCAATGAAAAAATATCCTCAGGTGAGGAAAAGAAAGAAAGAAAGGAAGAAAGAAAGAAAGAAAGAAAGAAAGAAAGAAAGAAGAAGAAAGAAAGAAAGAAAGAAAGAAAGAAAGAATAAAGAAAGATCATATCCTACGAAAGAGACACCTTGAAAATGCCTAAAGAAAGTTATCATTTTTTTGTGGTGAAGGGACTAGTGTCCATGTTGATGAAAACACCTTGGCGGCCGGCAGTGGCAGCAGCATTGGGGTGATGGGGGTGGCACCTTCCCCTGTTCAGCCTGCAGAGGGAGGCCAGACTGCAGTTTAGGCCCGCTCCCCGGACTGTGAGAGGGGGTAGGCTGGGGGCAGGCCGGGCCTCTAGTTCATTAATAAAGTAGCCAATATTTCTCCAGGCAATTCATGGTGTCTAGTGTTTGCTTCTATTAGATCTGATGGATGAACTCTTTTTGTTCTGTAACAGAATGTCCCTCAATTTGGGTTTGTCTGATGTTGTCTCACCATTAGATTCAGATTATTTGTCTTTGGCAGGAAAATCACTGAAGTGTTGCTGTGTTTTTAGTGCATCATGAGGCACAAGATATTGACTTGTCTCTGTACTGATGATGTTAACTTTGGCCAGTAGGCTAGAGTAGTGTGGTAGAGGTTCATTTCTATATATTTCTTCTTTACATTTCAATTTATTTCGTTAGGGCTTACAAAGAAGACAACTAATAGATATTTGTTATAAACTAAAAGTAAAAAATATTAGAAAATCTTCCAGCAGAGATTACATATGAGAAAGTATTATATAAACTGGAAAAGTGCCTAAATCAAGATAACTTTCTCCAAAACCCTATAAATCAAGCCAGATATGGAGTTGGCTCCTGCTTTTGGGTTACTACTTTACTACTCTGTCTTCTACATTATGGTCATAACCTTGTGTTTTCTGCTTGAAAAAAATCATTTTACATTTTTATGCATATACAGTTTTTACTTACATTTTTTATAGATTTCACTCAGATCAAAAGTGATTATGCTAAAGATAATGGCCTGTATTTAATCTCAATTAAGTAATTTTGTTCTTTATCCCTCATGTGGAAAACAAAGTTCCCAATAGCAGGAAAGGTGACCCGAGTGTGACTGCAAAACAAAGTCATATATCAGTGTTGTTGGCACCAGCAATAAACATTTCTCTAGTCTGAATTCAGGGGCATTCTCACTGATCATACTGGCAGATTGCAAAGCAACATTTCTTTTATCCACAGCAACCTTCCTTTGACCAGCGATCATACAAACATGTATGATTCATTCTGCTGAAAACATATCACTTTGGAAAACCTGTCGGAGAGATCAGTGAGTCTTTCTGGGGCATTCAGTTTTCTAATTGCAGCTTCACTTTTATCAAACAGTTTCTCAGTTCCAAATATTTAACTTAATGAATACACCTGCCATAATGTGAAGAAAGATGTATTAATTTCCTTCCGTTGGCCATTTTCTTTGGCTTGCTGTTATATAATCCAGAAATCAAAAGGAATCAGAACATTGCTAAATAGTTAAACAACTAAATTGCCTACAATTTGAAAAGGGCACAGTTAGTAGGAAAGAATGCTAGTAAAAGGCTCCCAATGCAATGTCTGTTCTTGGAACTTTTCCTGCTCTAGGGGACCCAGGAGCAGGGTAGCAAATCCATCCACACGTAACTGTCTTTCTTCTACCCTCCAAACTGTATATTCTCTCTCTCTCTCTCTCTCTTTCATTTCTTTTTCCTGAGTTATTCTTTTTTTGTGGAAAAAAATTTAACATTAATGTTTTAACTTAATTTTTTTTTCAATTTAAAAGCAAACCCTGGATGCTCACAAATTTTAAAATAACTTTTAGGAGAAAACCTCTTTGTTCTTCTTTTGATGTGTAAATGAAGATAATACAGTACTTATTTTTTCTTCAGTGACACAGGAGTGCTATTAATTGAATTCTAGATTTACTCATAGTGTCTTGGTTTTCATCACTGTAGAACAGTTTTGAACTGTAGGCGAGTCTGTGGCCAAATTGTAAAATGGGTAATGTTTTGCTTCATTTTTCTCCCTCTCAAAAATATGTTTTCCATTTGACCCTATTGATTCTATCTTTTTGGGTTGCGTGTGTTTTTATCTATGTTGAAAGTCCTGACAAGATCACTCCACATCCAGGAAACGAAGAGATCTCTAGATAAGATAAGTAAGATGAAGATAAGAGATCCACACTTGGACACATTATAATCAAACTACAGGCCCAGTGCACGGAATTGTGCACCGGTGGGGTCCCTCAGTGTGGCCTGCGGGAATTAGGCTGAAACCACAGTCCAAATCTCTCAAGGGATGTAGTAATGCACAAAGCGGCAGGCGGCGGGGGAGGACCCTGAGCCCCGGCGGGGTGCCACACTGCTCCCGCTCAGCCCCGCCTCTCAGAGCCTTGGTAGGTTCACTGCTGCTCTGCTGTGGTCTCTGTGTGCCCGTCCTAGGGTGATACCGGCACACCCATGATCGAGAAGTGGCCATGGGCTCGTGCCCAGTCAGTCCCAATGCTGGTCCTGATTCCAGCCCTGGTCCAGATGGGGGAGGGGCGCGAAGGGGGAGTGTTCGTGGGAGAGGCTCGCACTGCCGCAGCTGCGCTTGCCAGCCATGAGCCCGGCATCTGGCGCCCTTTGATCAGCTGACCATTGCTCCCGCTGTGGGAGCACACTGACCACCAGGGGGAAGCTCCTGCATTGAGCATCTGCCCCCTGGTGGTCAGTGTGCATCAGTTGAACAGTTGCTTAGGCTTTTATATAGAGAGATTTTCTTTTCTTCTTTTTTTAAAAATATATTTTATTGATTTTTCACAAAGAGGAAGGGAAAGGGATAGAGAGTTAGAAACATCGATGAGAGAGAAACATCGATCAGCTGCCTCCTGCATGCCCCCTACTGGGGATGTGCCTGCAATCAAGGTACATGCCCTTGACCAGAATCGAACCTGGGACCCTTTAGTCTGCAGGCCGATGCTCTATCCACTGAGCCAAACTGGTTAGGGCTATAGAGAGATTTTCAAAAGTTAAAGACAAGGAGAGAATCTTAAAAGCATCAAGAAAAAAAAAAATCAACTTGTTATGTACAAGGGAACTCCTATAAGACTTCCAGTAGACTTCTCAGCAGAAACTTTGCAGGCCAGAGGGAGTGACACAGTATATTCAGAGTGCTGAGGGGAAATAAAACCACCTGCCAAATAAGAGTGCAATACTCAGCAAAACTGTTATACAAAAATGAAGAAATGAAAGACAAAAGCTGAGGGAGTTCATTACCCCTAGTCCTGCCTTACTAGAAATGCTAAAGGGAGTTATTCAAGTTGAAATAAAAGGATATTAAAGGGTAACATGATAGCATAGGAAAGTATAAAACTTGTTGATAAAGATAAGTGTATAGACACATGCAGAATATTGCATTATAGTAATGATGATGAGCAAGTCACTTTTAATTCTAGTATAAAAGTCAAAAGATAAAAGTATTAAAAATAACTATAAATAATAAATTTTAATGGGTACACAATACACATAGATATAAATTGTGGCATCAATACAAAAAATAGGGGTGGGGGAGTAAACGTGTAAAGTTTTTGTATGCAATTGAAGTCTTGTCAGCTTAAAATAGACTGTTATAAGACATTTTATGTAAGCCCTGTGCTAACTACAAAAATAATACATAGGACATTACACAAGAGAAACAGAGACATAAATCAAAGCATATCATAAAAACACACACACACAAAATTAGATAGCAAAAAAAGAAAAGAACAACAGAACTGCTGGGGTCCATCCCCAGCAGGTCCAGGGGTCCCCAAAGGTGTGGACGGAGTCGGCGAAGAAGGAATGACACAGAGACAGCCTTCAGTTGATCAGCAGCCTAGCCAGGATCTCTAGCCAGGAACTCCAGCCAAGTTCTGGTCAGGATCTCCAGCCAGGTTCTGTGTCCATGTTCTCTTGCTAGGTTCTCCAGCCAAGTTCTGTCCAGGTTCAGTCACCAGGTTCTAGTCAGGTTCTCTTGCCATGTTTTATCCAGGTTCTGTCTCTAGGTTCTTCAGCCAGGTTCTCTCGCTAGGTTCTGTGTCTAGGTTCTGTCTCTTGTTGGCTTGTTACATCTGTATTTATACCAGTTGATTCTAATCCTGTCAATTTCTATTCCAAAGGTTAGGGCGTTGTTTCTTATCTCCATTCCAGGGAGTAAAGATTATGTAGCTTAAGCGTGATTGTTCATAGTTAAAGTGATTAACTACCCGCCTGGCACTTAGTTAAGGGGTTTTATTCCCTCCCTAACTTCAGGGGAAAATTCCTACCTGGGGAAACAACCTTTCTCGGAGAGGTGACCTTGGTTAAAACACATAGCGCCAAGAAGGGGAGCAAATATATTAAGAACAGTATGCCATATACGCCAGGTCCCTTGAAACATACGCTGTGCAGATGTTTCTTTTCTGCAGCGACTGTGTCAAGCAGCAAGGATGGACCGGCTTCTGGCACAGAACTATAAGACAAAACAAAAAATTGGCAATAGTAAATCCTTTCCTATCAATAATTATATTAAATGTAAATGAGTTAAACTCCCTAGTTAAAAAAAAATAGAGCGGCTGAATAGATTAAATACACAATGTCTGGCTATATACTATTTACAATAAATTCACTTGTGTTGGCAGAACATTCAGGAGAAATAGCAATTCAATAATAGTAGAGGAGTTCAATACTTCATTTTGAATAATGGATACAACAACCAGACAGATAATTTGACAAAGATGGTAGACTTTGAATAACACTATTGGCCAAACAGACACTAATGGATCCAATCAACCAAATCAGCAGAAATGTTACTAGCTTGAACTGAAAGGAACAGAGAAGAGTTGAAATGAAGTAAAATTGTTGAATTTCTGGAATGCTACAGAACAAGACAATAGTGCTATTGGCTGCGAACATACATTATCCTTCAAAAAGTGGGGAGAATAATCCAGAAAGCAAGGCTGCCTCCTCTTCAGTTCTAGAAAGCAGGGCCAACTCCTCAGTTTCAGCAGGCCAAGCTGCTGCTCCCCAGGGACTCAGGAATGTGGCTTCCATCCAGGACCTTGGGGGCAATGATGCTGCTTCAAGGGCAGGGCCATCATCAGGTGGGCCTGGAGGACAGAGCATGCCAGAGTCCATTCATTGTCTTCACTAGCTGAGTTTAGACAGAGACCCCCAAAAGCTAGTAACCTTTGAAGTCCTAGCAAAGGTCAGGACTGTGTACCACCCAGTTAATCTAGGAACCACTCAGTTAATTTAGGTAATCGTAGTTGAAGCATCATCCCCACCTTAGTTCACTTAATTCCTTAGATACTTGTGTAGATTCTTGCTGATTATTGTTGATCAGATACTCTGCCTCTTCCTGGAAATTGTCTACTGATGAGCTAATCAGATACTCTGTATATTCCTGGAAATTGTCTGCTGATCTGTGTGTCATTGAAACCTCCTTACCCTAAGGGCTACTCCAGATCAATACAAGATTGGAGCGGCCTGAGCATTGGTGGAAGTCCTTCCGGACTTGCCCGCCTGGTCCCCCAATATTGCAAAATTATCTCGTGTCATTTCTCTCTCATTTGTGTGCCGCCCCTCTTTCAGATACCGAACCCTCCTCCACGCGGGACGTGGAAGGAAACTCACTCAGCAAGAGCATCCAGCCAAAGATAATTATTTTCTAATCTTAAAATAGAATAAAGTTTTCCCTGGTAGGTTTTGGACTTGCTTGGGACCTGTGACCTTTTTCTTCTTTCTCATTTCTCACTCTCAGATTGGAATGTCTATTCTCTGCTTGTACCACCACTGTATTTTGGAAGAAGATAACTTTGATTTCACAGGTTCACAGCTGAGTAGGAATTTTGCCTCAACATGTATTATATCTTGAGTTTTAGCCACATTTGATTTAAATATTTAGGTAAGATTTGGGACTTATTGGTGCTTAGCATTAAGACTTTAGGGCTGTTGAGATGGAGGTTAATGTATTTTTCATGTGAGAAGGACATGATAAATGTGTGCTCCCCAAATTTCTATGTTGAAGCCCTAACCCCCATACCTTAGAATATAACTGTATGTAGAGATAGGGCCTTTAAAGAAGTGGTTAAGTTAAAACAAGGCTATTAGGCTATGCCCTGATTCAATCTGACTGGTGTTATAAGAAGAGGAAACATGAACAAGAAAAGAAATGCCAGGATGCTTTCACACAAAAGAAAGACCATGTGGCTTGTGTAGCCCACCCCCATCCAAGGAACAGCAGCCTCCTGATCACCACACCCTCTGTCTGAGGAACAGCAGCTGTGTGTGAAGCTTCCTCCCACCAGCCAGAGGAGCCACCACAGCGGTAAACAGCACCCACCACAGGAGCTGCTGCCAGCTGAGGAGCAGCTGCTACCACAACCGCCCGAGGAGCAACTGCAGCCCGAGGAGCCACTGCCACCCAGGGAGCAGCCACTGAATGACTCAACATCTAGATATGTCTGTGAGATCAAACATGGGTAGACAAAGAAATCCCCAAAGGAAAGAAAAGGAGGACTCACCAGAAAAGCAGCTAAGTGAAACCGAGGCATGCAGCATGACAGAAAAAGAATTCAGATTAAGGGTCCTAGAATGCATAAACCGGATGGAGGAAAAAATCAACAACTTATGCAAGAAGCAAGAAGAAACAGATGAAAAAAATCAATAAATTATGTAAGAACCAAGAAGAAATGAAGAGTGATATAGCTGCAATAAAAAACACCATTGAAAGTTTCAACAGTAGACTAGGAGAAGCGGAGGACCTTCTAATTAGCGAAATAGCTGCAATAAAAAACACCATTGAAAGTTTCAACAGTAGTAGACTAGGAGCGGAGGACCTTCTAATTAGCGAATTAGAAGACAGGGAAGCAAAACACACCCAAACTGAACTGCAATTGGAGAAAAAAATTAAAAGACAGGAGGAGAGCCTAAGGGAGCTATGGGACAACATGAAACGAAACAACATACAAATAATTATCTCTGAAAGCCAGCAGCAAGGTGGGGTGGGGTTATAACCAGGCACAGAAATCTACAATCTCTCAATATCTGTATTTATAACAGAAAACCACACACTGGGCAGCTCAAATAATGAACAGTTGTTGTCTCAGAGTTCCGGAGGCTGGCAGTCTGAGAGGAAGGTGTCCACAGGACTGGTTCCCTCTGAGGGCTGGGAGAAGAATCCGTCCTTACCTCCCCCTAACGCTGGCAAACTTTGCCATTCCTCGGTGTATAGAAACATCACCAGGACTCCTGCCTTAGTCTTTTTTAAAAATCCTATCTAATAAAGACAGAATATGCAAATTGACTGTCACACTGTCATAAAGATGATGGCACCCATAGCCACAAGATGGCGGCACCCAGTCCCCTCAGCCCTGCTGTAGTCCCCCAGTTCTTTCAGCCCTGACGGGGGTGGCAGGCCAACTGTGCAGCCGGACCCGCCCTCAGGCCCCCAGCCACCCAGGGCTGACCCGAGGCACAGGCAAGCCTCGGATGTCAACTGTCCAACTGACACCTGAGGTGCAGGCAAGCCATGGATGGTGGCTGCCCAGCCGCCCAGGGGCACCCGAGGCTCAGGTAACCAGGGCCAGCAGAGGCTTGTGCTGCTGGCAGAGGCAGCAGCAGAAGTGTGATGGGGGCATCGCCTTCCCCTGATGGCTGGGTTGTCTCTCACCCCTGAGGGCTCCTGAACTGTGAGCAGGCCGGGCTGAGGGACCACTCCCCCCTCCAATGCATGAATTTTCATGCACAGGGCCTCTAGTTTAATATATATATCCTATCTAATAAAAGAGAAACATGGTAATTAGCCGTACCTCTGCTACCCTTCCCATTGGCTAATCAGGGCGATATGCAAATTAACTGCCAGCCAAGATGGTGGCCGGCAGCCAGGCAGCTTGAAGCGAACATGAGGCTTGCTTGCTTCAGTGACGGAGGAAGCCAACGTTCCCCGCCTGCCACTGCCGGCCTCTGAGCTTGCAGTTTGAAACGTTGTTACAAATATAGAATCTAAACAAACTCCAGAAACCTGCTTTCAGCCAGCCGGGATCTCAGAGCTGGAGTTGAAACAGTGTTTCGATTATAGAACCCAAACAAACCAGATACCTGCTTTCAGCAGCCTAGGCCTAAGAGCTGGAGCCAAGCCTCAGAGCTAAAGCTGGCCCAGAATAAAAAAAAAAGAAAAAAAGGA
>NW_005355087.1:472158-491469 GCF_000412655.1 Myotis brandtii
GGGGCGGTGCCCCAACCCCCCAATCGGCCCTACCCTGAGCGTGACTGAGGGTGGCATCGCAACCTCCCGATCCGGCCTGCTCTGTGCTTGACAGGGGGCGGCGCCCCAACTCCCCAATCGGCCCTGCTCTGAGCCCGCCCAGGGGCTGCACCTAGGGATTGGGCCTGCCCTCTGCCACCCGGGAGCAGGCCTAAGCCAGCAGGTCGTTATCTCCCGAGGGGTCCCAGACTGCGAGAGGGCACAGGCTGGGCTGAGGGACCCCCCCTCCCCCCCAAGTGCACAAATTTTTGTGGACCGGGCCTCTAGTCTAAAAATAAATGACTTGCGGATGCACAATACATATAAAGCTCTCGCTGGTGCCAATTGCATGCCTGTGTTTTGATCTGACATTGTCAATCATTAATTTGTGAACCCAGGACCCTTCAGTCCCCAGACCGATGCTCTATCCACTGAGCAAAACTGGCTAGCGCCTGCCTTAATCTTCATGTGGTGTTCTTTTGGGCATATGCTCTTGACCAGAATTGAACCCAGGACCCTTCAGTCCCCAGACCGATGCTCTATCCACTGAGCAAAACTGGCTAGCGCCTGCCTTAATCTTCATGTGGTGTTCTTTTGTGTGCATGTCTGTGACCCAGTTTCCTCAACTTTAGTCATATTGGATTGAGGCAAACTCTAATGACCTCATTTTAAAGTAATTATCCCTATCTCCAAATAAGGTCATATTCCCAGGTTTTGGGAGTTGGGACTCCACCATAAGATACTTGGGGGATACAATTCAACTCATCAATAACAGTATCCCTAACTTCTCACCTCTCCCCAAAGAAAATATCACTGAGAATCCTGTAGTTCAGCTTCCTGCCATAGCTTGTCTCACAGCCGCATGTTCATCCCAGGTTCTCCCGCCTGCTGCTGCTGCTGCTGCTGCTGCTGCTGGTGGTGTGTGTGTGTGTGTGTGTGTATGTTGTGTGTGTGGTGTTTTCCCCCAAAATGAAGAACAATACTAGTATATGTATTTCTTCTAGTTAAAATTCTGGAGTTTACCTTCTGGCATTAAAAAACAGCTGTTGGTGTTTAAAGCAGCAGAATATCTTCCTAGACTGAGACTTCACTTCACAGAGGGATGAGTAAGGAGCAGCAAAAAGGCTCCATTATATATACCTTAAAAATAGACCAGAAAGGAACCAAGAATAAGGGGCAGGCTGCAGCAGGCAGCCAGGGGAGGGAGGGACTTTGTATGAAGTTCAAAGGCCTGAGTGAAAGCTAACGAGGACCATTGTGTTTGGGCAAAAGTGAGTGCAGATTTCTGTGTTACAAGTACATGTTCATGTTGACCAATGTCATCCCAATCAATTTAATTAAAAAAAAACGAAAACAAAAACCACCCACAAAGTGTGACAGCCGCTTATGGGAAAGGAGTGTTAGATTACCACTTCTGGTTTCTGCGGATTTTGAAAAGGCAGCCTTTGGAGCCTCTGTTTCCTGAGGATGTTTTCTAGGGGGCCCCTTCTGGGGTGTGAGGTCTGTACCCACAGCAAAGGAGCCCACAGGATGGGGGTGGGGCAGGCTGGATGGTTTGAGGCAGTCATCCTGTGATTGCTGGAGTCCAGAAAGTCAGCACTGCAGAGGGGCCTTTATGGTTTGCAGGGGTCAGGGGGGTTGCAGGGTTTGGGAATGAGCTAATAGTGCCTTCACAGTTTGGAGGGAGTGGGTTGGTCAGAGAGGTTTCAGGGTATATGGAACAGCTAATTATTCCTTTTCAGATGGATCAAGAGACTATCTCCTGCCAGTTTTTTGATCCTAAAATACTGGACTGAACTTTAGCTGCTGTCATTTACCACGGGTCATGGAGAGGTGGTAGCAGATGATCAGTTTCAGACCTGCCCTGGCCTCTGAAAATGCCCATCACCGCTAAGGAGCCCGCCCCACAGAGGGAACTCTCCACTAGAGGTGTTGTAGAAGACCGAAGAAACCCAAGCGACGCTTAGAGAAATGGAGTTACGCAGCTTTATTACACCGGTGGTCTCAGCGGAGTCACCTCCAAAATCTGAGCAAACCAATATGGTGGAAGCCCCTCTTATATCCCCTTTTGGTGTCTTTGTCCCCCAAATATGGATTATACTTCCGGACCTTTCGCTGGCTTTGCAAAAAGCCCCATGGGTTGGGATGGGGATCTTGAGATCATATCTAAGGGTCTGGCCTGGCACCAGCACTGATAACCCCCCTCCGGGGGTTGTGTCATGGTTTATGGCCTCTGTGAAATGTTGTTGCAGAAGACCAAAGGAAACCAAGCAATACTTTAGAGATATGGAGTGACACTTTATTTATGCCAGCGGACTCAGGGAATAACTTTCCAAATCTGAGTAAAGTAACATGCAGGGGGCTTCTCCTTTATATCTCCCTGTGGTCTTTGTCCTGCAAATATGGATTATGCTTCTGGTCCTTTTCACGGGCCTTGCAAGAAGGCCACTAGGTGTTGGGGTTCTCCAGGCCATATCTGATGATCTGGCCTGGTGCCAGCATTAATAACCCTCCCTCCAGGGCAGCTCACTGTTCACAGTTTTATGGCCTCTGTAACAGGTTCTGCAAGACCAGTTTCTGGGAAAGAAGTAATGACTTACTTATAGGTTATCAAGAATGTACACTGGGCTGGCTGGCATGGATACCGATTGCTAGCCCCCCAAATATCAGGGTTACGTTGGAATTAGCTTTTTAGCCTCCTCATTGTGAGCCTTTAGGTAACAGGTCTTGCAAGACCAATTTGTAGAGAAAGGGGCAATGACTTAATTATAGGTTATCAAGAATGTACATTACGTTACTGGCACAAATTCAGATTGCTAGCGCCCCCCCCCCCAAAGAAAAAGTCTTATTTTTCCCATCAGAGGGTCTGAGGGGAAGGCTTTCTGTGCTCTAGGGGCTCCTGTGTCCAGCTGCCAGGAATGTTGCTCTGCCCTTCCAGGGGACTGGCTAATGTCTGTACCTCTGCCAGATGCCACTCAGGGGAGACCTTGGTCTATACGGCTCCAGAGTCCCTCCTGCTGGAAAATTGCCTTTAATCTTGTTCTTTCAATTCCCATGCACAGAACGAGAAAGACAAGAGCAAGAATGAATAATCTCTACCTTGGACAAAAGCCACACAACCCAGCCCTGCCCATGGGGGGACATTACCCACGACTATGTTGTAAAAGATTATAACATCAGTGATGTTGAGTGAATGATAACGAAAGAAAAATGGTAGATGACCGTGTGGCAGAGTTTCTGGGAAAATATGTCTGGTGCTATTTCCACTGGCTAATTAAGATGCTCTTTCCTCCCCCAAGTTTCATTCTTATCAATTCTTCTAAAAGTCTCCAGTTGCGTAAATGTAAACAGTGTCAAGGAGGTTGCCTACGCAGGGACCACAGAGATAGAGCAAACATTTGAGGAATGTGAGGGAGAAAATGCAGGGAGGGAAAAAGAAATATTTGGGCAATTCTGTCTCATGCTTTAAAAATCAGAGAATCTGGGCAGAAAGGTGCTGCGGGTAGGAGAACAGTTTGAGCAGACGTTCAGGCACCCCGAGACGCTGGACTAGGCTGAGGTGGGCGAGTGTGGAGGTCAGGAGGTTGCAGTGAGGGTGGAAGGCAGGGGATGGTCCTAATTCCTGAGCACAGAATTCTCAGCCACCCAGTGTTACTGTAGGTAGCTAGTTATACATAAATAGGAAGGGGAGTCAGACATTATTGAACCCGATGGCCTGGGGAACATGAGCCTGTTTACTACACCCGGAAGCTACAGCTTCACACATTCCAGGGAATCCCAGCATTGCCCCACCAAGGATTGACAACCCTCCCTTCCCCCTCCAGTACCAGATTGGCACCAGATTGTGTGGGGAGGGAGCTGGGGGTGGGGGGGAGGTAAGCACATGTGCAATTTAGGACTTCTGGCCTCCAGAACTGTGAGATAATAAATTTTGTTTAAGCAACCAATAAAAAGCAAACAAATAAAATTCTGAAATTGTTGCCTACCAGGGCTCTATGCTTGTGATGCCCTTTATTTTCCCTCCCGGTTTCTATTGAGTTTAGGGTGACATTAGTTAATAGGGAATAAATGGTGACAGAAAGAAAGTTGACTTTGGGTGGTGAACATACAATTCCTTCCTGCTGCTTTGTGTCTATGATCTGGTTTTCTCTCTCTGGCAGCTCCAGAATCAACAACACTTTGGAGGATCTGTTTGGTAGTCAACTTCACCTTCCATTGGAGGGTACAACAATGTGGGTACATCCTCCCCTGGATCCATACTCTCCAGTCCATGGACATGTTCATTTTCAAACCCATCTGGGCCAACAATCCCCACCCGAGTCAAAACCCTCAACCCACTACCACCACCTATCTGGAGAGAATGTGAACATAAAAACTCACAGGGTCTGAGGAAGTAGAAAGTGAGAAAGAGGAATAGGCCAAAGAGTACCACCCTAAAAGCATGTATTTTGTTATACCTCATATCCTTCCTAGTTAGCTGTTGTCACGCTCTTGGAAGACTGGATGTTGGAGAGTTCTGCAGCTCAAAAGCAGTTCCCTCATTTTCAGAAATGCAGAAGAAAAAGGCAAGAAGACCAAGTCATATTCTCTCAACCTTTGGAAGCTCTGGTTTAAGAATGAATGCACTGTACTTGGAAAGCACAATTTTTACTTGTCATTTGAGGATGCTGGTACATTAAAGGCTAGGAATAAAATAACATAAAAAATATAATTACTTTAAAAAAATTGACCCTTTTGTTCTCATTAACATTCAGTATACCAAAGCACAATTAGAAATGGCATTTTCTGAAGCCAGCACTGAGGTTGCCATAGTTAAGAACAATTTTTTATTGTCACCTAGAGAAGGAATAAAGTACCAGAAACATGTGCAGTTTATTAGGTTCTAAACACTAACATAAAGATTTTTTTTCTTTTCTAAAAATGAGAATTTAATGGAAATTGAACCTTCTCTCCTAGACCATGACTCCCCACAAGGGTCCCCATTTCAAAGAGAACCGTAAACATATTTGAAGAGGTGGGGGTATAGGCAGACGCGTCCCAGGTCTTGTCCCGGAGCAAACGGAGTAAGCAGCTGAAACTAATAACACCCACCCCGAATTGGCGAATTTACTCAGCTGGTGAGACGGTTTGCAGCCGGGAAGGGCAGAGCTCCCCTGGAAAGGTTAAAAACCAGGGATCTGGGCAGGAAAGTTTGCCAGACCTGAGCCCAGAGGGTCGGAGGGAGACCGCATGGCAGGCAGCCGCGTCTCTTGGGACAGACACAGCCCCTGACCGGGGAAAGGAATTCCTCGGGTTTGCTGGCGCCGGGAGATTTGAGATTTGGATTTTGTGACTGCGGAAAACTGTGACTAAAGGTGGCATCCTGAGGAACTGACCAGACCATGCAGTGCCCATAAGAGAGGAACGTTTCCCAGATCATGCAGTGCTGGTAAGAGAGGAGCGTTTCCCAGACCGGTAAGAGAGGGGCGTTACCGCGGCCGGCCGGCGTTTGTTTGTTTACTTGTTTTCACTGAACCCTGCTCATAGGAACATATTTGAAGAGGTGGGGGTAGGGTGGGACCTCCGTTCTTTTTGTTGATGCAGAAATGACTTTAAGGTCAATAAAAATAAAAGTAAAGCAAAATGGAGTAAAGCAAATGAGGATTGGGCCAGTCAAGAGAGAGAGAGACCAAATGGCAAGTGCTCCCAACTCCTGGTTTTAAAAGAGGGGTTTTCTGGGTGGAGCCTTTCATTCCCATTCAGGGATGATCGACAGAAACTTTCTTTCTTCTGGGCATGCCCTTACGTATAATGTACATAGAAAAACACATAGGGCTGGGGGAGGGTCAAAACCAAATATAATTAGTCTAGGACCTTTGTAAGGTTGCATTGAGGTCATGTCGTTTTCCTCTGAGCTTGTACCAAGAACCAGCTGGCTCTGAACCTGCCTGCTGGTGGTCTGCTGGGCTTCCCATAGAAAGGCAGTCTGAAGATAATGTTGGTTGGACCCCTGTTCAGGACCCCAGGGCAGGTCTCACCACAGCCACTCATGTCTAACTTCTTACCTAACAATTTGAAGTCAGGGAAGGTTCCGTAGAAAAAGCAGGCTTCGGTTGGAACTCTATATGTGGGCAGAATAAGTCAAGATAAGAAGATAAGATAGAGCGAGAATGAGGAAATGTGATGGTTAATATTGCATGTGTGCAAATATCTCCATAGATAAAGTATTTGAAGAAATGAAGAGAACAAGTTATGCTGGAAGCCGGTCCATCCTTGCTGCTTGACACAGTCGCTGCAGGAAAGAAACATCTGCACAACATATGTTTCAAGGGACCTGGCGTATATAGCATACTGTTCTTAATATGTTTGCTCCCCTTCTTGGCGCTATGTGTTTTAACCAAGGTCACCTCTCAGAGAAAGGTTGTTTCCCCAGGTAGGGATTTTTCCCTGAAGTTAGGGAGAGGATACAACCCCTTAACTAAGTGCCAGGCGGGTAGTTAATCACTTTAACTACAAACAATCACGCTTAAGCTACATAATCTTTACCCCCTGAATGGAGATAAGAAACGCCCTAACCTTTGCAATAGAAATTGACAGGATTAAAATCGACTGGTATAAATACAGATGTAACAAGACAATAAACATCAGATCCTAACCAGAACCTGGGACCAGAACTTTGGCTGGAGATCCTGGCTAGAGGTCCTGACTAGGCTGCTGATCAACTGAAGGCTGTCTCCGTGTCATTCCTTCTTCACCGTCTCCGTCCACACCTTTGGGAACCCCTGGACCCGCTGGGGTTGGACCCCAGCAAAGTTAGAAACCAGAATTTGGTAAATTATGGTAAATGTCTCAAAGAGAGTTAATAAAAGGTGCAGGGAATACTTACTATTGGTTCAAAATTAAAACTCTTATACTATACAGAAAATCTTAGTTGTACAAACTATGTACAACTATGTAGAAATGAGATGTGTTACAAGCAAAGAATTTCATATGACTAACAAATTTGTCATAGATTTAGAGCACGGAACGTCAACATGACAATAACAAGTGTTGAAGAAGTTGTGGAGAAGATGAAACCCTCATTCACTGCTGGTGGGAACGTAATCTGGTACAGCCAGTATGGGAAAAAGTATGGAGGTTCCTCAAAAAATCAAGAATAGAGTTATCATATGACCTAGCAATCCCTCTTCTGGTGTCTACATGAAAAATTTGAAAACATTTATTCACAAAGATATATGCACGCCTACGTTCATTACACCATTATTCATGGTGGCCAAGACATGGAAATAACTGAAGTGTCCTTTGATAGATAATTGGATAAAGAAGATGTGGTACATATATACACTGGAATACTACTCAGCCATAAGAAAGGATGAAATACTGCCATTTGTGACAACATGAATCTCGAGAACATCATGCTAAGCAAAATAAGTTAGACAGAAAAAGTCAAGAACCATATGATTTCACACACACACACACATATATATAAAGAGGTAATATGAAAATTTGTCTGGGACTCCATAATGGTCATGACTGAACACATTTGCATATTACCTCTTTATAGACTGTGAGCGCAGATGGGGAGGGGGATGGGGACTGCTGTGTAGTGAGGCAAGCCATAGATTGCACAGGCAACCAGCAGGCGTGCAGAGAGCAGGGAGCAGGGCCTGCCAGTCGCTGCAGCGATGATCAGGTCTACAGAGAGCAGGGTGGAGCAGGCCTGCAGAGAACAGGAAGCAGGGCTGGCCAGTCACCACAGCCATGATCAGGTCTGCAGAAAGCAGGGCCGAGCAGGCCTGCAGGGGGGTGGGGGGCATGCTCAGGACGCCTCTACTGGGAGACAGCCCCCAGCAGGCCCGCCTCTGCATGTGAGCTGCAGAGGAAACACCTTTTCTTACAGCTCATTGGCTAAGCTCCCTGTACACCACTCTCAGTGTTCTTGATAACTTTGGTAATAAGAATCCAAGAAGGTGATCTAGGGTTTTTCCACCTCACTCCTGGAGGAAAAAATGAAGGTCTGATGCTGGAGGGTCTAAGAAATGTCATATCCTGCCCTAGCTGGGCTGGCTCAGGGGATAGAGCCTCGGCCTGTGGACCACAGGGTCTGGGTTCAATTCTGATCAAGGGCATGTACCTAGGTTGCAGGCCCCTCCCTGGCTGGGGCCCAGATCAGGGCTCATGCAGGAGGCAACCAATTGAAGTATCCCTCTCATATTGATGTTTCTGTCTGTCTTTCCCTCTCTCTTCCATGCTCTCTAAAAATCAATGATAAAATATCCTCAGGGGAGGATAAAAAAAAAAAGAAAGAAGAAAGAAAGAAAGAACGAAAGAAAGAAAGAAAGAAAGAAAGAAAGAAAGAAAGAAAGAAAGAAAGAAAGGAAGAAAGAAAGAAAGAAAGAAAGGTCATATCCTATGAAAGAGACATCTTGAAAATGCCTAAAGAAAGTTGTCATTTTTTTTGTGGTAAAGGGAATGGAGTTCGTGTTGATGAAAACACCTTGACGGCCAGCAGCGGGGTGATGGGGGTGGCACCTTCCCCTGATCAGCCTGCAGAGGGAGGCCAGACTGCAGTTTAGGCCCGCTCCCCCCGGGGAGCGGGCCTAAGCCGTCAGTAGGACATCCCCTGAGGGCTACCAGACTGTGAGAGGGGGAAGGCTGGGCTGAGGGCCCCCCCCCCCCAGTGCATGAATTTTGTGCACCGGGCCTCTTAAGATATAAAACTGAAAGCAACAAATGAACAAATAAGAAAAACAAACAAACAATAACTCATAGACACAGACAATAGTATGGTGGTTATCAGAGGGAAGGGGGTTAGTAAATAATAAAGGGTGTCAAATACATGGTGATGGGAGAAAATTTGACTTTGAGTGGTGGGCACACAATGCAATATACAGATGATATACCATAGAATTGTACACTTGAAACATATATAATCTTATTAACTAACTAGAGGCCTGGTGCACCAGTGGGGTCTATGCCCTCTCGCAATCCAGGACCCCTCGGGGGATGTCGGACTGCCAGTTTCAGCCCAATCCCTGCAGGCCAGGCTGAGGAACCCCACTGGTGCACAAATCTGTGCACCGGGCCTCTAGTATGCATATAAGATCTTTGCCCTCTTAATCTCTTCTTGCCTTCTCCTCTGCCCCCTTCCCTCTGAAATTCCTCAATCTGTTCCATGTTTCCATGCCTGTGCACTGAGCATCTTCCCCCTTGTGGTCAGTGCGTGTCATAGCTACCAGTTGAACGGTCACTTAAGCTTTTATATATATAGACTAGAGGCCTGGTGCATGAAAATTTGTGCACTTGGGGGGGTCTCTTAGCCTGGCCTGTGCCCTCTTGCAGTCCGGGACCCCTCTGGGGATGTTCACCTGCCAGCTTAGGTCCACTCCCCAGGGGATTGGGCCTAAGCTGGCAGTCAGACATCCCTCTGGCAGCCCAGGAGCCACAGTCAGACATCCTTAGCACTGCCAAGGAGGTGGGAGAGGCTCCCACCACCACCGCTGCGCTTGCAGCTGTCAGCCCAGCTTGTGGCTGAGTGGAGCTCCCCCTGTGGGAGCATACTAACCACCAGGGAGCAGCTCCTGTATTAGGCATCTGCCTCCTGGTGGTCAGTGCACGTCATAGCAACCGGTTGTTCCCAGTCGTTCCCCTGTTAGGGTCAATTTGCATATCACCATTTTCTTATATAGGATGTCACTCTAATAAATTTAATTTAATAAATAAATACTGAACACTCCTTTCCTGTCTTCATGTCTTTGTCTGCTAATTTATGCTCCATTTTCTCTTTCTTTCTCCTTCTAGATGAAGCTGAGGTTTCTCTTAGCTGCCTATATCTCTGGGGATCAGGGTTCTTTAACGATAAGGCCTCAGGAGCATCTTTCTTGGTTCAGACCGCTTTCCTAGTATATTTATCTCAATCCATGACTATTGGACTCTTCCTACAGAAATTCTCAGCCATGCCTCATCCTTAGCTCTGCAACCTTAGCCTCTAACTTGTCCTGTGTGGAGCTTCCTTCTTTCCCCAATCTCTAAATATTTTCATTTATTGTTCTTGATGTTTCCCAGTGAGCTATTTACACACACTATTCCTCATTTTTATTTAATCAACTCATTTAACTCCTCTTACCTTTTGAGTTTCCAGAATTCATGAAATGACTAAGTTCTTTTATAGCTCACTACCCCATTCTTGATCCCCTGCACTGATTGCTTAGCTCAGACCCCGTTGTGATCCATCTTTCTGCACCAACAGGAAACACCTGGAAGACCCAAAAGTCACATCTGTAAGACTCAGAGTTAAGCCTCATTTGACTGCTACATGATGCCTTTGCATATTCCAACATTATTCTTGTCCTTACAGTGCTAGGAGACACTCCACAACTTTATATTCAAGACTTCTTTCTCCACCCTGATTAAATTAGACGTTAAGTTTCTTATTGAAGCAAGATAGAAATTCTGAGGTAAAAGATGTGATATGAGGAAAAGCTCTGGCTTTTGTAGCTTTTCCCTTTATTGACAAAGTCAATAGTGTTCAGGTCCACCTGTTCAGCCAGAGTTTCCTTCCTTCCTCCCTCCTGGTCTTGGTGCTCCAGGTGCATCCTTCCCAGAGCTTTGAGCTCCATTGGTGAGGAACGCCTTCTGATGTAGATGAAGAAGTTGCTGCTGGTACGGGATGGCATAGAGTGGAAACAAGTCAGAGACTGACTGGTGCCCAGGGGGCCCATAGAAGCACCCTTCCATGTCTTCCTAGGGAAAACCTAGGAGTACTCAGAATGAAAGAATCCTAAACTAGAGCCAAGAGTGGAGAAAGAGTATAAGGGCCCATAGAACAAAAGCCCTAAGACTCTGTAGATGCCAGGTTGAAGAAATTCTGGCTCTAGCAGGTTTGGCTCAGTGGATAGAGTGTTGGCTGCAGACTAAAGGGTCCCAGGTTTCATTCCGGTCAAGGGCACATGCGTGGGTTGAGGACTCGATCCCCAGTGGGGGATGTGCAGGAGGCAGCCAATCAATGATTCTCTCTCATCATTGATGTTTTTATCTCTCTCTTCCCCTCCCTTCCTCTCTGGAAAAAAAAAAAAAGATATATATACTAGAGGCCCGGTACACAAATTTGTGCATGGGTGAGATCCCTTGGCCTGGCCAGTGATCGTGGCTGAGTGGCTGATTGGGGCTGTCTAGCCTAGTCCTGATAGGCCAGACCCCAACAAGCTAACCTACCGGAGTGTCTGCCCCTGTTGGTCAGTGCATGTCATAGCGACTGGTCCAGTGGTCAACCAAATGATCGACCGATTGGTCGGACACTTAGCATATCATGCTTTTATTATATAGGATATATAAATAAATTCTGAACACTGCTCTCCTTCATATGCCTTTCTTCTAAGTCTCACCCCATCACTCCTACTGAAATTATGTCTCACTTATACATTGCCATTGTACTAAAACACTTCTTTTACTCCAATTTTAATTATAGGTATTTATGTTTCTATCTCAATGCCTATATACTAGTATGTCTCTATGGCTATCAGTGCCTAGTCCCGTGCTGTATACATAGCATGCATGAAATCAATGACTGTCGAATTGCAGTTATGACTCCCACATGCATCCAGAGCTGCTGCTGCACTCTACTCAGTGCCTCCGCCATACCCCAACTCACATTTCCCAAGATAATGCTGTTTCCAAGATGAAAGGAGTCCTAATAAGATTGATCAGTGGTTTCTTTCTGGACATTTTCTATGACACATAACCCAGGGAATAGCCTACAAATGTAGAAATATGTTCATTCTGGCCCTTGGGAAACTTTACAACCTCATAAGTTGTTAGGTAATGAGGTGAAAAAGAGAAAGTTGAATAACTATACTAAATGGAATTCATACAGCTACCTACACTATGCAAATGTTATTTCTAAGTGCATTTACTTTATATTCTCCAATAGATAATGCCAATGCATTTTGGTATACTCTTTAGTGCTTATTTATGATTTTTTAAAATCTTAAGCATATTTATAATAGCTGTCTAAAAGCTCTTATGTATTAATTTCATTATCACTGTTATTTCTGGATCTTTTTAATGATAGATTTTTCTGTTCCTTGTGGCTTATATTTTCTTTCTTTGCATGTCTAGTAAATCATTTATTGTATGTTAGATATTGTGAGTGCTATATAGTTGAGTTGGTGGATTTTACTTTTTCCTTTAAAGAGTTTTGTTCTAGTGGGCAGTTAATACTCTTAAAAATCAGCCTGATCTTTTTGAGATTATTTGTAAGATTTGCTATAGAGGATCTTGAATTGCATTTACTTTAGAATTAGATTAGCCCTATTCCTAAGGCATCGCCTTTGTAGGGTCTCCACTGAATGTCCAGAAGGTTCAGACATACCTCCATTCTGGTTGGTTGCAACGAAATCACCTTCCAGGCCTCTAGAAATTCCAATAGCTGTTCAGTTCACTGGTGTTTTTTCTTTTCCCAATAGTTCTTCTTTGTCTCACCTCATGAAGTTGCATCTAAGGAATGAGCAGATTAGTGTGCGGACATTCAAGAGAGCACCATGCAGATTTCTCTGTGCAGCTCCCTTCTTTCTGACCCTCAGCTCAGTGAGATGGCTGTGCTGTGCTTGGGTTTGTCCCATAGTCTGAAAAGTGCCTACAGTCAGAAAGCTGAGTGATCACCAGGCTCACCTTGTATGTTTCCTTTCTCTCAGGGATCACAATAATTGCTTGTTGTTCAACATCTGAAAACAATCAATACATACAAACACCCAGTTGTTTATGGTGGGAAGACTAGTCTAGGACTAGTTACCCCAACTAGTCGTTGGAAGGGAAGTTTTTTAAATCTACATCCAAACTTAATTGAGAATACAGTCTTTGGATTTATAGTAACCTTTAAAAAACCTACTACAAGTGCTTCTGCTATTTTTTAAAAATTTTATTTTATTGATTTCAGAGAGGAAAGGAGAGTGAGAGAGAGATAGAAACATCAGTGATGAGAGGGACTCATTGATTGGCTGCCTCCTTCATGCCCCTTATTGGGGCTCGAGCCTGCAACCTGGGCATGTGCCCTGACTGGGAATCTAACTGTGACCTCTTGGTTTATAGGTCTATGCTCAACCACTGAACACATTGGCCAGGCTTTTTTATTTTTTATTTGTAGGTCAACAAAATAGGCCTGGTTACTTAGCCTAACTAGCTTCTAGAAATGAATTTTTCTTCGGTGAAAAATATGGTGGTCAAGATGTTCAGATGTTCAGACTTTTGGTGATTTTTGTACCAGTCAGAACCAGATCTAAGTACCTAGGTGAGCCCAGGTTCTTAGCCCACACCTTTGTAATGGCCCCCTAGGTGCAGAATCCCAGCATATTTCTTTGTTCAGCAGATTTCCCTGAGGATTGTCATTAACTGATTCTAAGAAGTTAGCTGAATTATGTTAGAATTTATTACTTTTATCTAAAGTGAGCCTTTCATAAACGTATGAGTTGGGCATGTGATAAAACAGAATTTGAACTTCATCAAGCTAACAAGGACAGGCGGTATAGCCATTGCGGATAAGTGTTTGTTTGTGAAGCAGAATGCTGTCTGACCCTTGACTTCATTGTTCAAAGTGATTTTGTGGAAGGAGGAGAGTTCTAGCCCTCAACTTCTTCTAAATACTGGAGGTTACCAAAAAGAATCTAATTTCTATAATGTGCTTAAGTCAGTTGACAACACTCATTAGAGTGTTGAACAGTTGGGAGTTTTCACCCTTTGCTTAGATCCCTGGGGCTCTGTGGATTACAGCTACATCAACATGGTGATGGCACTATTTTTTTCTTTATAATTTTGTTCTAGATAGGGATGAGAGGATATGTAGGAGTTATAAAGATCTATGACTAATTTCCAGGATGTGTATTGGACAAGTTCTCAATAGGTTCATTTTCTCTAGCCATTCTCCCTTGCCTAAAGTAATACAATCAGAGCAGTAAATACATAATCATCTGTATACTCAGAGGAAGTCTAGTTTTTATTTTAACTTTTTTTAGAATTCTTGTCCCAAATATTACCCTTCACTTACATATCTTGTACTTTTCAATTCACAATGCTTATTCTTAAAAAATAATATTTTGTTGCAAACACACTTTAGGCATGCCTGACCCTATGAGTTTTCAGTAGATAATGTTTGTCACTGAAAAGGTTTGAGATGGGTGATGGTTATCTACTCTGCACAACCTTTTGGAATAAATAATAAAGGCAAGTATCTGGGAATATTTGAGATCTTGCTTCCCAGCTATGTCATCAGTTTGGCTCAAATAAATTCATAAAAATTCTCTACAAATATAATATGGGTGTTTCTTACATTGACATTTATTGGCATTGCTGGCAGGGTTTTGAAGAAGCCTACCCAGGACCACCTTGTGGCTTGGACCTGGGTCTAGGTATCAGCATGGGTCCATGGTGTCCCATTGGCTCCCCACTTCAAATTGGATAAACTTGGAAAAGACAACAAATAAAGACACTCTCCAACCTCATTGTTAGGGACCTTATCAGATATCTAACCATGAAAGGATAACTTGCCTTCACCTACAAGGAACATCAAAAGTTCTAGGATGAGAAGTTGTTGACATGAGAGGTAGACAGGTATCTCAAGATATTAACAAGGCCTGTATACCTATAGATTGATGTTGAACTCAGAAACCATTTTGTTTAATTGTCTTTACCTGTCTGCTAATGATATTAGTCATAATAATAGTTGTACTTGTTCTTTGGATTTTTCTATATAGTTTAACTACTTATGATTACTGAACATGTATAAGATAACTGTTAATACTCTTTTTATGGCTTATGCAAAACATAGAAAAATAAGACAGCAAAACTCAGATCATGACCATTCATAGGACAGAAATGATGTAGAGTGTTTTTCAAATGAAGGTCATTTGACCTGACTGCCTTCATCTACTTGCCTTTTCCTTTCTGGGAAAATTTGGCCTCAACTCACATTCCATGGTTACAATATTGCCCCATCCTCAAAGGTCAATAAGAGAATGTTGGTACTGAGACTTGCTAGGAATGAGACTTCCTGGTGCTGTGAGACCACACCATGCAACCAAAAGGATGGTCATCGATGCATTCTTCGGATTCATTTATGATGAAAAGGGCCTCTATGGAAAGTAACTTCACAGGATGATCTGATCATTGACTCCTAACTGGGTAGGTCATGTTGAGTAGTCACACCTCAGGCCTATAACCTCCTCAGTAAAAGGTTATCTTCGCCGTAAGCAAGCCCAAGCCCTGCCTATTGTTTCTGTGTATCTACTGTATTCTCCAGCCATCCAGTTTTGCATTGAAACCATTCTTGCCAAAGTCACCAACTGCTTCTAATTACCAATTTGAGTGGGTGGTTTTTAGACTTTTTGAGTTAGTTTGGTATATCCTATGTTTTCAAAAGTCATTCTTTCATCTGAATTTCCACATTTATTGGCATAAGATATCTCACAGTGTCCTCCTATTATCTTTTGAACTCTAAAGTAATTCCAAATTAACTGTTGATCTCTACCTATGTCACTTTGAACACTTTTTTAGGAGCTTTTAAGCCCCTTAAAACTTGCATTTTAATATTCACCATGATACTTTTCTGTTGATTCTCTGCAGCATTTTCAACACTATTACTTTACAACTTTAGTTAGCCATTAAAGGTTTCCAGTACTTTACAACAAAATAAATTGCAGAAGAAAAAGGTACATTGGAGAAAGCAAAGAGTTCAGGATAGCACGTCAGAGTACTCATTGCCTAACAGTCTGGTTCAAATAAATAACCGCCTCTGAACACAAATACTCACGGAGATAGCAAAAGCTCTCTTTGACTTTCCACTCACGTCCCAATGTGCAAAGGTCATAGAGATCCACTGCTTTTTCTTCTTATCTTCTTGTTTTTCTATTACTCTGTTGTGAACTAGAGCAGGTCTGCAGTGGCACTGACCTCTTCTTTCTTCAGCTCCCAGTGCCCTGCCCTTGAACCCCTTTGTGGGCTGGCTCCATGCCCTCCCCCAAACTACTGGGAAGGTTACCCAGGAAAGAAGGCTACCCTTGTGAAAGCTTTTCCTCCATTAATGGTACTTCAGCCCCCTGGGAAGAGGCACATCTTCCCTCTCTGAATTAACTGTCTAAACCAACCTTTATTTAAGGGTAGACAATAATTACCTGTCTGACATCCATGATGATCTGCCCACTTGCAAACAAAAACGGACCCATGTCAAGAGTTGTGTAAAGCTGTGAGGGGAAGCAAAGGGCCTTCTCTGCAGAGCTAAGTGGTGTGGGAATACATTCCTGTCTCTTTTTCACTAATGTGTGTGTGTGTGTGTGTGTGTGTGTGTGTGTGTGTAAGATCATATGTGTGGCAGATTTAGATCTGCCTCCTTTACAACAAAACTCCTCAAAAGAATTGTGTATTCTTACTGCCTCTGCTTATTCTCCAGCCATCCAGTGTTGCATTGAAACCATTCTTGCTAAAGTCACCAACTGCTTCTAATTACCAATTCGAGTTGGTGATTTTTAGACTTTGAGTTAGTTTGGTATGTCCTATGTTTTCAAAAGTCATCTCTTTCATCGAAATTTTCACATTTATTGGTGTAAAATATTTCACAGTGTCCTATTATCTTTTAAACTCTAAAGAAATTCCAAATTAACTGTTGATCTCTATCACTTTGAACACTTTTTTAGGAGCTTTTAAGCCCCTTAAAATTTGCATTTTAATATTCACCATGATACTTTTCTGTTGATTCTCTGCAGCATTTTCAACACTATTACTTTACAACTTTAGTTAGCCATTAAAGGTTTCCAGTACTTTACAACAAAATAAATTGCAGAAGAAAAAGGTACATTGGAGAAAGCAAAGAGTTCAGGATAGCACGTCAGAGTACTCATTGCCTAACAGTCTGGTTCAAATAAATAACCGCCTCTGAACACAAATACTCACGGAGATAGCAAAAGCTCTCTTTGACTTTCCACTCACGTCCCAATGTGCCAAGGTCATAGAGATCCACTGCTTTTTCTTCTTATCTTCTTGTTTTTCTATTACTCTGTTGTGAACTAGAGCAGGTCTGCAGTGGCACTAACCTCTTCTTTCTTCAGCTCCCACTGCCCTTCCCCTGAACCCCTTTGTGGGCTGGCTCCATGCCCTCCCCCAAACTTCTGAGAAGGTTACCCAGGAAAGAAGGTTACCCTTGTGAAAGCTTTTCCTCCATTAATGGTACTTCAGCCCCCTGGGAAGAGGCACATCTTCCCTCTCTGAATTAACTGTCTAAACCAACCTTTATTTAAGGGTAGACAATAATTACCTGTCTGACATCCATGATGATCTGCCCAGTAGGTACATTGTTATTAACTTAATTAGGGTACTCCTAAGGCTTAGGAAGAGCCACACTCAAGGGGCCAAAGAGCCGCATGTGGCTTGCGAGCCGCAGTTTGCCAACCACTGGTAAACCAACCTTGATTTAAGGGGTAGACAATAATAACCTGTTTGACATCCATGATGATCTGCCCACTTGCGAACAAAAACCGACCCATGTCAAGAGTTGTGTAAAGCTGTGAGGGGAAGCAAAGGCCTTCTCTACAGAGCTAAGTAGTGTGGGAAGATATTCCCATCTCTTTTTCACTAATGTGTGTGTGCGTGTGTATGTGTGTGTGTGTGTATAGTATTTAGTGTATTTTTATGATTGCAAAAGTAGTACATAATGACCATACTCTTTGGGAAACAAACAAAGATACAAAGTTGAATAGGAAAAAAATCCATAGTTCCACAGCCAGAGAAAATATAGGTTAATTATGAACAGATAAAGAAATTGTGACATATAAATCACAATTATATATATGGAATATTACTCAGCAATAAAAAAGAATAAAATATTACCATTTAATACAACATGGATGGACCTAGAGGGTATTATGCTAAGTAAAATAAGTCAGATCGAGACAGACAAATTGTATGATGTCACTTATATGTGAAATCTAAAACAAAATAAAACAAATAAACAAACAAAATAAAACAAAAACAGTCTGTTTTTAAACAGAACAAACTGATGGTTGCTGAGGGGAGGGCGGCAGGGAAATGGTTAAAAAAGGTGATGGGGCAAAGATTAAAAATGGCGGCAGAGTAGAAGGATGCTGCACGGACATGCTCCCAGGAACAAGCTGGAATTACAACTGAAATACAGAAAGGCTTCCTGAATAATCAATGGAAAACTCACAGGAGAGAACCCTGATACCCAAGGACCAAAGGTGGAGATGGCATAGAGACTGGTAGGAGGGGCGGAGGTGCGAAAGGGCTGGCCAGGCACCCACAGATTGCAACTGAAGACCTGGAGAGATATCTCAGCTGTGGGGGGGCGGGGTGCCACTGAGAACTCTGGGACCTAATCCCAAAGCTGAGCTCCCCAGCAGAGAGCACCAAACTGAGGAGGGTATCCACATAACATCTAGGTGTGAAAAGCAGTGGGGTGCTGTCTGCAGGGAGTGGCAGCTGAAAGTTTGGGCACCCTCTTAAAGGGCCAAACCTGCCTTTGGGAGTAGAAGCGCGGATCCTGGAATTCACACCGGAAAGTGGATCTGCGAGAACGAGCCAGGAACACCCCGCAGAGGCAGCGTCACGAGGGGGGAGAGCCCCCCGAGAAGCACCGCTCTGGGCCGGGGGCACTGGCCACACCCCCAGGAGGCACCACCTTGGCCTCTGAGAGCGCGCTTCCCTTCCTCTCTCTCTAAAGCAGGGGTGGGCAAACTTTTTGACTCGAGGGCCACAATGGGTTCTTAAACTGGACCGGAGGGCTGGAACAAAAGCATGGATGGAGTGTTTGTGTGAACTAATATAAATTCAAAGTAAACATCATTACATAAAAGGGTATGGTCTTTTTTTTTTTTTAGTTTTATTCATTTCAAACGGGCTGGATCCGGCCTGCGGGCCGTAGTTTGCCCACGGCTGCGACAGAGGCTTTCTCTGGAGGCTTTGAGTCTTTGCCTGATCCAATTAGTCAGAAAAAGCCTTTAACACTGTCCTGCACTAGAGATTGAGAGTTATAGAGCATCTACCTAAAACGTAGTTACAAACCCAAACAGACAACTAAAATGAGAAAACAAAGAAATAACCCCCAAATGAAAGAACTAGCAAATTCTCCAGAAGAAGAGATAAATGAAGTAGAGATAAGAAATTAATCTGACACAGAGTTCAGAGTAATGATGTTAAAAATCCTCAACAGTATGAAAAAAGATATAGTAACTATGAAAAAAGAACAGTCTGAGATAAAGAATGACATAACACAAATGAAGAACACATTGGAAGGAATATACAGCAGATTAGGGGAAG
>NW_005355087.1:491683-492373 GCF_000412655.1 Myotis brandtii
CTAACCTGGTAAAGGAAAAAGTCACACAAGTTCAAAAGGTACAGAGAACCCCAAACAAGATGAAACCAAACAGACCCACACCCAGACATATCATAATTAAAATGCCAAAAATTAAAGACAAAGAGAAAAGGCAGCAAGAGAAATTAAAACTTATGGGAACTCCTACGAAGGAGTTCCCATAAGGCTGACACCTGATTTCTCATCAGAAACTCTACAGACCAGAAGGGAATGGCATGAAGTACTCAAGGTAATGGAAAGCAAGGATCTGAGACCAAGATTACTATATCCAGCAAGGCTATCATTCAAAATAGACAATGAAATAAAAAGCTTCCTAGACCAAAAAAAAAAAAAATGCTAAAGGAGTTCATCACAACCAAGCCGGCATTACAAGAAATGCCAAAGGGATTGCTGAGAAGAAGAAACAGAGAGAGAGGAACCTAGCCATACAGAATTAAAATGGCTACAAATAAGTACTTCTCAATAATAACCTTGAAAGTAAATGGATTAAATCAGGGGTCCTCAAACTATGGCCCTCGCTGCCGAAAACATTTATCCTGCCCGCCAGGTGTTTTTGCCACCGCTGCCTGTCCTGCTTAGCAGCTGACTCGTCCCAGACCCGCAGTGCACATGTGTGGAATGTCTGAGGGACAGTGAACTGGCCCCCTGTTTAAAAAGTTTGAGGACCTCTGG
>NW_005355087.1:492426-496684 GCF_000412655.1 Myotis brandtii
CCCAACTATATGCTGTCTACAAGAGACCCACCTCAAAACAAAAGACACACACAGGATGAAAGTGAAGGATGGAAAAAAAATTTCCATGCAAATGGAAAAGAAAAAAAAAAGCTGGAGTAGCAATACTCATATCCGACAAAATAGACTTCAAGTGCATCATGCTAAGTGAAATAAGCAAGTCGGAGAAAAATAAATATCATACAATCTGACTCATTTGTGGAATATAATGAACAACATAAACTGATGAACAAAAATAGAGCCAGAGGGAAAAATATTCTAGAATATAATAGACGTAATCCTGCTATTTGCAGATTTTTCATATTTCCTACAACTTTTGTGATATCATACTGTGTTAGTACAGTTTTGGTAATATTATTATACTTAAAATTCTTTTATTCTTGAAATATTAATGTTTATCTTGAAATAAAAATGTAAAATCAATAAAAATATTTTTTTTTTTTAAAGAAAGAAGGAAAGGTGAAGGGGAAAAGAAAAAAAAGTTTAGGTGTAGAATTTCAGTTAGTGTTAGAATTAGGGTTTGGTACAGGTTTAGGTGTAGGATTAGTGTTAAAGTTAGTGTTTAAGATTAGGATTTATAGTTAGAGTTAGTGTTAGGTTTAGTGTTGGAGTTATTAAAAAAAAAAGAGGAAAACCCAATTTTTCAAAATGGGCAAAAATTTGAAGAAATATGTTATCCAAAATATTCTTACATATGGACATTCAGAAAATTTAGAATCAACATATTTATTTTTTCTTTATTGTTGAAAGTAATACATATGTCCCCTTTTGCCCCCATTGACCCCTTCTAGCCCGACCCCCACCCAGGCCTCACCACCCTATTGTCTGTGTCCATGGGTTATGCATATATGCCTACAAGTTCTTTGGTTGATCTCTTTCCATCCACACACCCTCCCCTGCCTTCTGAGATTCGGCAGCTGTTTCCATACGTGTATGGGTCTGGATGATGTAAACAAAGGAGGCCAAAAGCAATATCTCTTTCAGATGTTGTCTGGGTCATTGGTACTTCAGTTGCCACTTGCTGAGCTTTCTGAAATTCTTTTCCATACAAATCATATAACATCAGCCCCAACCATCTTATTCAGACCCTATCTAGTAACTGCTAGTTTTATAGCTTTCAATTGCTTTAGGGGAAATTGCTTTTTGGAGACAGGAAAGGAGTGTTATGATGTTTAGACTCAGATTAAATTACCTAAGTTTGAATGAGAATCCTGCAATAGACAGTTTACAACCTGATAAAAAAATATATATTCATATAATTCTCTTACACAGAAAATAGCCTGATCTCTCACTATTGTTGAGAGTCCCCGCAAATAAGAAGGGTTTGGATTGTGGGAAGCCAAAATGTCAGTTACCCATTGTGAACAGTGATGATGAAACACAGATCATAGCTTTTGCTTTTGTACAATAAATATTGTCTGACTTAACATGGTATTAAAAAGACATACCGGATATGCTGGCTGGATCATCAGTGTTTTATTTTCATGATTTACTAGAGGCCCCGTGCACAAAATTCGCAGTCTGGGAAAGTAAATGAGTGGGACTATGTCAAACTAAAAATCTTCTGCACAGCAAAAGAGCCTAGCAACAAAGCAAAATGGCAACAAACCAATGGGAGAAGATATTTGCCAATAACACCTCCGACAAGGGGTTAACATTCAAAATATATAAAAACATATACAACTCAACAACAACAAAAGCAAACAATCCAATTAGACAAATGGGCAGAAGACCTGAATGAACACATCTCCCAAGAAGACATATCAAAGACTAATAGATATATAAGAAGATGCTCAACTTCACTAGCTATTAGGGAAATAAAAATCAAAACCACAATGTGATGTCACCTCAGATGGCCTTTTAATTGTACATTTGTAAAAAGATCCTGTTCGCCAATTAAAACTGATATATTTGGGTCATTTTTTTTTTCCAGTTTTCAAATTTTTCCAGTGTGTGCTTTGTGGAGAAACAAGTTTATCAAGATACTCCACCACTCACAAAAGAAAAAAACACGGTAAAAGATTTTGTGTTAAGTGGCTTGAGGAACACTGCATGACATACGCTGCTCTAGAAGACTCACTGTGCAGATAAAGCCATGAAAGACTGAGGTAGCTGCGCTTAGTAGTTAAATGCCCCCCTGACAGATCTGTGTTCAAATCCTAGCTTAGCCACTACTCACTAGTTACATCATGACTTAACTTTTCTAATTCTAAATTTCTTATATGTATGTAAAATTGATTATCACATATCTCATAAGTATAATGCAAGAATTAAATGATCAAATGCACAAAAAGCGCTTAGCACAGTGCCAGGCATGTGGCAATCTGCAATAAACCATAACAAGTAAATACATAAAAATACGTGCCTTGGGTTGCAGGGGAGGGGCAGAGGATTGTGTAATTTTCTTGCAACAGAACCCTTTTGCCTTTTACCTAAGACTCAGAGAAAAACCATGAGTTGCATTTTACAAAATGTTGAGACAGTGACATCGAACCATGCTTACTCATTGACAAATGGGAAGTATTAAGTAAGAATTTGAACTGGGTAAACATTAAGCAAGAAAACCTCTGATAGCCCTGGTGGGGTAGCTCAATTGGTTAGGGCCGTGGTCGGCAAACTGCGGCTCGCGAGCCACATGCGGCTCTTTGGCCCCTTGAGTGTGGCTCTCCCTAAGCCTTAGGAGTACCCTAATTAAGTTAATAACAATGTACCTACCTATATAGTTTAAGTTTAAAAAATTTGGCTCTCAAAAGAGATTTCAATCGTTGTACTGTTGATATTTGGCTCTGTGGACTAACCGTTTGGCTCTGTTTGGCCTAACCGTTAGGGCATTGTCGCCATACACCAAGGTTATGGATTTCATCCCTGGTCAGGGCATATACACACAAGAATCAACCAACAAATGCCAAAATAAGTGGAACAACAAATAGATGTCTCTCTTTCTCCTCCTTCTTCTCTCTCTCTCTCTCTCCCAAATCAATAATAATAAAACACATAACCTCAGGCAAATATCCCTAATGACAATCCAGAAATCTCTGCCTTAAAAAAATGCAGTCATTATTTTAATTCTAAAAAATTAGCATCTTCTTTGCTCATATTTTCCAAATCAACATCAATTTTCCACCATGGCTACATGATATTCTGGCCAAAATATTCTTGACATTTTTTACATTTACTTAATAATGTACTATGTGATGACTTTAACAACTGCAATCCGGCTGCATCTCAGGTCTGGGTGGCCCTACTTTTACAGCATCCCTGCACTCTTGAGAGGATCCCAGAGGGCACCTGGGGACTAGGGGAGAGACTCTGCTGTCAGGAAGAAGGGCTTGGCCCAGGATGCAGCCTCAGGGGGAGCAGTAGCCAGAGCCAAAAGCAGCCAGACCAAGGCGCATTGTGCTTTGTTTCATAGGGACAGCAGGCTTCAGCCAGAATATTTTTACAGAATGAAGACAATAATACATCCAAAAGAACAATTGGAGTTTCTCAGAAAAGGAGACTCAGTAGATATTGTATTCATTTGCAAGAGCAGCCATACAGAACGACACTCTGGGGGGCTCACACAACAGAAATGGATTTCTCACAGTTCTGGAGGCTGGAAGTCCCACATTAAAGTGTTGGCAGGCGCGGTTTCCCCTGAGGCCTTCCTCTCGGCTTGCAGATGTGTCCTCACAAGGTGTTTTCTCTCTGTGTACCCAGCCCTGGTATCCTTTTCTTTTCTTATAAGGACATCAGTCCTACTGCCTTAGAGCCTTGTCCTTACAACCTCATTTAACATCAATCAACTCCTGAAAGGTCTGTCTCCAAAAACAGACCCATTCTAAGGTACAGGAATTTGGGTTTCAACATATGATTTTGAAGGGAACACAATTCAGTCCATAACAGGAATTACTATACAGCAAACACTTTTTGACATACTTCCATAAATGCGATTTCCTAAATAATATCTATTACCAGTGACAGAGTTGCATCTATGAATACTTACTTCTGTGGTGTACTGCATGATTTTCCTCTCTGTACTCCTAGGAAAATGCCCCAAAGTCTATCTGAGTCATATTCAGATCTTTC
This sequence comes from Myotis brandtii, assembly GCF_000412655.1. Classification (NCBI taxonomy): domain Eukaryota; kingdom Metazoa; phylum Chordata; class Mammalia; order Chiroptera; family Vespertilionidae; genus Myotis; species Myotis brandtii. The sequence continues at coordinate 496,513 of NW_005355087.1, forward strand.
TATGTGGAGGAAGAGCCAACTTGAAACCTGGAAATCAGGTTACGGTTTTACCTGTCTAGCTCAGTGATGGCGAACCTATGACACGCGTGTCAGAGGTGACACGCGAACTCATTTTTTTGGTTGATTTTTCTTTGTTAAATGGAATTTAAATATATAAAATAAATATAAAAAA
>NW_005355087.1:497643-501389 GCF_000412655.1 Myotis brandtii
GCGAACTCATTTTTTTGGTTGATTTTTCTTTGTTAAATGGCATTTAAATATATAAAATAAATATAAAAAATATAAGTCTTTGTTTTACTATGGTTGCAAATATCAAAAAATTTCTATATGTGACACGGCACCAGAGTTAAGTTAGGATTTTTCAAAATGCTGACACGCTGAGCTCAAAAGGTTCGCCATCGCTGGTTCTAGCTGGATAATCTTAGGAAAGTTATCTCATCTCCTTAGGGCAAGGCAGATTTAAACTTGAAGACACAGTTTTTCTTTAAACCTTCCTTACTTAGAAGGCGTGGAAGATCATTGGGGCCTCACTGTTCTCATGTAGTTCTTTGTCACCATATCTCACATTCCATGGCAGATGAAGTAGCAAACACATTGCTATGGGAAGAGTCTAGGTTTATGACATAAAAAAAGATAAACAAGTTAATAGAAATATGAAACTTTTACAACAGAAACTCTCTGGTTTCGACAGAGGCAAAAAGAAATACAAAATATTTATTATTATTTTTTTATTGGCACAGATGGTGTGGGTTTTTATCCCTACTATTCCTAGCAAAATGTTTCTTAAAAAAAGAGTGTTTCTCCAAAGTTATTTTTCTTGGATGAATCACCTTGCAGATTATCTGTGTTTTGATGCCCTTCACATGAGCAGGTAGATTGAAAGCACAAATGTTTAGACCTAAATAAATAAAGTTTTATACCATATTCATGGCTTGAAATAGGAAAGAATTTCCTAAACAAGACATAAAAAGCACAAATCATAAAGGAGTAGATTAATAAAATTGACTCTATTAAAATTAAGAATGTCTGCTTATAAAAACACATCATTAAGAGAGTGCAAAGAAAATCACAAACATACAACATATATAAATAACAAAGAACACATTAGAATACTAGTATACGAAGATTTTCCTTGAGTCAATGAGAATAAAACAATCCAATAGAAAAAGAACATTAAGAAAATTTGAAAGTACCATACAGAAGATGGAACCCTAAATGAACAACAGATCAAGAGAGAAGAAAATGCAAGTTAAAACCATAGTAGTTTCCCATTGTACACTGTGCGAGTGGTAAAAACCCCTACAATACCACATGTTGGTGAGTAAGGATTTGGTAGAAATTGTTTCACTGCACGTGGGATTACCAGTGGGTGTTAGCATTTGGAAACTTCCCCTGTAAAGTGAAATGAATGTAACCTACAACCCACGTAAGTGGGTATGTACATTAGGGGACACGTATAAGAATGTTCATGGCAGCATAACTATGCAAAAAATGAGAAAACACCCAAAAGTCTTTAACAGTTGAGTGGATACATTGTGGAATAGTTGTACAATGGAATATTAAAAAGCAATGACCATTTTAGCAAACTATAGCTTCTTATATCAACATGAATGAACCCTAGAAATAATAAGGTTGAGTGAAAGGAGAAAGTCACAAAAGAATATTTACTGTATGGTTCCATGTACATAGAATTCGGGTGGTAAAACTATTTTTAAAAAAAGCAAAAATCTAAAGATCATAAAAGACAAGATAGCTATGAAAGAGCACTGGGAGTGTCCAAGTTACTGGAAGAGGTGGTAGACCTTGTTCTAGATCAAGGTCTTGTGATAGTTAAGGTTATTTTTGATAACTTGGTTTATAATTTCATGGCTTATGGTTTTATGATTATTGCTTATGTGCCCTGCTTAAAGCAACTGGCTTCCGCTGAGCCCTGTACTGGTAAGTACCAGGCACTGTGCTAACTCAGTTTACACGCATTCTTTTATTTCACCTCCACACAATTTATGACATAAATGTGCAATTCCCACTTTACAAATGAGAAAACTGCAGCCTAAAGAAGTCCCTGAGAAATAACCACAGAGCCCAGAATCACATCCAGGCCCTCGTGATTCAAAACCTTTGGCCTTCTTTCACAACCAGACCAGATTGCCTTCCAAACGTTGGAAGCTCAAAAGGTCGCTAACCCAGAATGATCTGGGTACCCTGCTACACCAATACTGAGATGTCAAGCAGACTGTTTAGTTCTGAACTTTGAAACTCAATGCTGGCTTCTTCACTGGCTAACAAAACACAGATGGACTGTTGGGGATGTAGATATTGGATATGATTCAAGGGCAATCGACCTGACTATTCCCATAACCGAAGCCTTCTTTGAGAAATAAACAAAATCTAAAGTTGCTAGAATTTTTTTAAATCTTAAAAATGTTAGCATCTTATAAATAAATGCGACGTACATGTGAGTGCTATTCCCACTTCACAGATGAAAAAACTGAGCCTAAAGAAGTTCCTAAGACTTTTAGTTAAATTCACTTTGGAGAATGAAGACATTTGCATTGTCAATGTGTAGGCATCATATTCCAGGCGCTTCCCTTCCCATCTCCCCTCTCCCGCCTCTGCATCATTCCTTGCTGAGTGATTTTGGTGAGCAAAAGCAACTGATCCCCGTGCAGAGCAGTAGAGAAGGCTTGTCAGAGTGGGGTCCAGGTCCAGGAAAAGAAAATGCAAGAAACCTACAGGGAATTAACCAAACAACTTCCAGTTTCCAAAACCCAAAGGAAAAGAGGCCGTGGTCCAATTCAGCCAAGGGACAAGCAAAACAACTTTGTTGGAGCTTCTAATGAGTACAGCTTGTCAGACCAATTAACCTTAGTTCCAACTAGACATTGTAACCTCCATTAGTTAGATAATGGAGAGGCAAACAGATGTGTTCCTTTATTTCCTGACCAATTACACAGCCAAATTTTTCCTCTGTGTTCAAGAGAAATGATCTAAAAGCTTTTAAGGTACCAGTCAACAAGGTGTCGTGATACAACAACTGTATAAAAATTCTGATGTTCTCACATTTCTTTGTGGGGAAAATATCCTTTAGCTTAGGATACTGGTGTGTGTTTTTTTAACTTTTTTTTTTTTTACTGTTGACACTGTAACAGATGTCCCCACTTTCTGCCCCTTTGCCCACTTCCACCCAGTGCCGCCCCCCCCTTCCTCTGGTCATCACCAAACGTTATCTGTGGCTATGGGTTATGCATATATGTTCTTTGGCTAATCCTTTCATCCAGTCCTTTCTTCTTCATCCCCTCTGAAATTTGTCAATCTGTTCCATGTATCTATCCCTCTGTTTCTATTTTGTTAATTAGATTCCACATATAAGTGAGATCATATAGTATTTGTCTTTCTCTGACTGCCTTAATTTACTTAGCATAATAATCTCCAGGTTCACCCATGCTGTCACAAAGGGTAAGATTTCCTTCTTTTGTATGGATGAGTAATATTCCACTGTGTAAATGTACCACTCATCTACTGATGGACACTTGGGCTGTTTCCAGATCTTGGCTATCCTATCTAATAAAAGAGAAACATGGTAATTAGCCGTACCTCCGCTACCCTCCCCATTGGCTAATCAGGGCGATATGCAAATTATCTGCCAGCCAAGATGGCGGCCGGCAGCCAGGCAGCTTGAAGCTAACAGGAGGCTTGCTTGCTTCAGTGACGGAGGAAGCCAACGTTCCCCGCCTGCCTTGCTGGCCTCTGAGCTTCCAGTTTGAAACATTGTTACAAATATAGAAGCTAAACAAAATCCCAGAAACCTGCTTTCAGCCAGCCAGGATCTCAGAGCTGGAGTTGAAACAGTGTTTTGATTATAGAACCCAAACAAACCAGATACCTGCTTTCAGCAGCCGAGGCCTCAGAGCTGGAGCCAAGCCTCAGAGCTAAAGCTGGCCCAGAATAAAAAAAAA